>NC_088644.1:10528252-10600752 GCF_964019385.1 Sycon ciliatum
ACATGTATGGTTCAGATGGTCCGCAGGGACCGGGTCTCTGCCAACCGCGGAAGGTTGTAGTAAGGTCACTGTTTCCAAACACAGTGTCCTCCACCTTGTTTCATGCTGTCAATCTAACAATATGCGTGAACTACATGTATATTACACACAAGGTTTATCTAATAATACTACTAGTACTACTGTACTAGTATTGGGTTATTATAATACCATGTACATGTACATGTAACTATGAGCCTGGACTAACTCAGCCCCACCTAGTCTATGACACTCACTCTTCTCAAGGTGTTTGGTCTTTGGAGTACTGACTGTACATTATAAGTACAAAGTTTCGTGTGGAAATAACTTTCGCTATAATTATTCGTTAGGGGGGCACGAAATCCATGTAACTAAACTCTATAGTTTGTACCAAAATAAATTTGTATTTTTCTGAACGTTCGGGGTGACAGACCTCGACAAGAACCGAAATTATACAGTCATGTAGTACATGTGCGTAACGATGACTGTATGTGATCAGTTTTCTGTTCACCATTCTAACGAAAGATTTCGTAAACGAGAAATGTGTAGGGGCGACGGTTTCAAATAGGACACAGGTTGCAAACCGGAACGGACTCAATATTCACTTTCTCTCTTGGTACATGTATTTTGATTAGAAAACATACATGTATGTCACAGTGAGACTACGATGTGTCCGAGCTAAAATGTCATGTAGTACTGATCACTCCACTAGTCTATACAGTCGCGTAACGATGACTGTATAGTGGAGTGATCAGTTTTCTTTTCACCATTCTAACGAAAGATTTCGTAAACGAGAAATGTGTAGATCTACCTTCTATTTATAATAATTCATGCTGGAACCGAGGATCTAGCCTTTGTAGGCCTAGCGCCTAGGAACGAACAGTTAATTCGCAAAAAAGACAAAAAAAAAAAAAAACAAAAAAAAAAAACAGAGTCTAGTCTACTGCACATGTGCACATGACATGGTCGTGTTGTAGTACAGACGACCATGCAGACTACTACTACTGGACCGCTCCATGAAATCCGATTTCTAGTCGGGTTGACGATCTACCAGCGCTCAGCTACTGCACTGCTTGCCGCAATACAGACTGTCATCAGTGCCAGCGGCAGTACACTCTTTTTGAGGCACTTGACTTTTGAAACGTTTCGTGCGTTTCATGTGGCCTCGCCGAAAACTGCTCCGATCATCGTTTCCCTGCACTTCTAGTTCTGTGGAGGCTCCTCTTTTTGTCACTGTCTGCAGTGCAAGTAAATTTAGTTGAGTGGAGAAGGCCACTGCTGTGCTTGTATGCTGTTGCTGCCTTCTTTCTTGCAAAACTCTGAGGACGGATTACCTGTGAGGCACTTCCGGCGGGATCGGGAGCGGTTGACGGACTAGAGAGAATGACTACTAGAAAGTAATGCTTGTTTGCATGCAGCGTGCCGAGCCGATGTGTGCTGAGTGAAGCGGAGGTGATCACTTCGCTTACGAGCGCCGTTCTCCTGCTCATCTCCTTCACACCTCTGCAAGCACGAGCAGATCGCTGTGCGGTGCCTTTCAGCGGTGTTGGTGGCGCTAGGTAACTGGTTAGAAGCTTAGCACGTAGAAGGTCAGGTGTTAGCTGGTGAGGTCAGGACTTGCTGGAATCATGGCGGGACTTGGTGATATCGACCTCAGCCAGTTGAAGGTATTGGCGCTAGCTCTTTGAAAGCTCGCCTTCTTTCTCTGCCTGTGTGCTGCTGTGCTTTCAAAATCTTCGCTACGTCGCTCGTTTGTTTTGTTCTTGTTGTTCACTGTGTATGAGCGCTGTATGTGCTGTTGTGTCCCGTTTGAGACATAATGCCATTCTCAGCTTCGTCTATCCAATATTTTAGTGATGTATTCATGTCGTTTCCCCCATCGTGAATTCGTCTGTTTGAAAGGTTCCAGAGGGAGTATTTTTGTTCCCTTCTTTGATGTTCGGTTCATGCGTGGGCTGCGTCCCTTTTTTTGTGTGCAGGACCCAGCTGGAATATTTGAGTTGGTGGAAGTGGTCGGGCATGGCACCTATGGCCAGGTGTACAAGGTAAGTGCAAGTCTGAAACTTGAGTCGTGGCACGCTGCGGCCTGCAAAGCAGATGCAACTGGTCTTTCGTTTCCTTTGCCCGCATGTGTGTTCGCTTTGAATGCTTGAAAATGTACATGTGCGCCACGTCCTTCTCCCTGGCGGGCCAGAATCTCACCCTGCCCTGTGTTGCCAGTGTTGGTGTGGTAGCGCGGACGAGTGTTATACGTAACGTTACTTACATGTGCCTGCCAGTGCAGCTTGCGCTCTGAGAGGACATAATGCTCATTGAGTTGTGTGCTATTTCTCCGTGTGTTACTTTCCTTGAAGGGTCGCCACACAAAAACTGGACAGCTGGCGGCGATAAAAGTGATGGATGTAACAGAGGTATGTTGCCCTGGGCTGTACCTGCTTATCGCCTCGGCTCTATTTTAAAATTGTGTCTCGTATAGTTTCATCGTCCTTTTTCGAACGTCTGACTGTATTTCTACTAGCTGTTCGACGATACAGTAGCAGAGAGGTTCTGGAGCTTCTGGTGTCACGGTCCTCTATCTTCTGTTTGGTGGTACATGTTTGTTGTTCGTTCACGTACTTGTACTAGGGTAGAAACGCTACTGTCGACATGTCTGGGGGTACACGGAGCGGGTAGCGATTTGTGTGTTTTCATCAACAGAGGCACGTGCAAGCACGCTCTGATCTGATCTGGGAGATAAAAGCGAAACGAAGCTTGTCAAAGATATGAAAACTCCCGTGCCGCTTCTTGGAGCTGCACCCGCCAAAAGAAGCCAGGGGACTGTCACATCACACATCAGCTGAACAGGGCGCCAGTCACAGTGAACAAGGATTGCTGAACGCCTGGCTGTAGCCTAGGATAAAGGGGGGGGCACGGGGTCTTAGCACCTTGTAAGCTTGTTAGTTGTTACCTAAACTAAGTAAGGCTCAAGTCCTTTCTTGTTACGTTTTCTGGGTGCCTGGTAGTTTGGGAGTTCTTTCTCTGTTCTGGTGTGAGAAGGTTACTGCCAACAGTTACATCAGGCTCAAGTTATTGTGTGTGTGTGTGTTTGTTTTGTTGCTGTCTCTCTGTAACACAACATGTTCTTTGTATGGTCCATGCTCTGGTAATTCTCTCTCTGCCTGGTTCAGCGAACATGCCAAGATTAGAACTAGCTCTGCCCACGTGTGCAGCATTGTGTAGTCATTAGCACCTAGCACCTGTGTCAGAGAAGCTCCATTACCATGATTACAGTGTGGTGTCTGCTCCCAGTTTTCCGTTGCAGATAATTGTAATCATAATCTTTCATGTCAAAGTCAATGACGTGATCAGTAGTGGGTGAATTATGGCCAATTCAGTACTTCTTGTTTCAGGAAGTAGCTGATTCCTCTTATCCTTCATATCGTAGATGTTCTTCCAGTGGTAGTAAATGGGAGGAGATGATCATGGTAATGGATAGCCTTCGGAATTGGTAGTGATTTGAATGGCAAGAACTCAAGCTACGCATTGCGACAGTGCAAAATTCGAGCAAATGCATGAATTGATAATCCTCAATCCTGGGAGCAATACTAGTAGTACTAGCGCTTCTTTGTGGCAATCCAGCAGAATAACCATTGTGGCCAGCCCGGTCAGGTATCAGCTGATGGGCCATGTGAGCTGTTTCTACTAAGAAGTAAGAGATATCTGTGCCCAGTGAAGATGTAAATTGGTCGTAATCCAATTTATCCTGTCACACATAGTAGTCTACCCTTGGGGCAGTTGGAATGACACACTTGTCACCTATACACTGCCATGTCTAAGGCAGTAACGGGTGTTTGTGTGTATGCCAGTACTTTGGTTTGGAGGACCACCCTATTCTCCCCGGCAGGTCAATTGTGTTTTCAGTGCCCAGTGCAGTCATGGCTAATGTCAATGTCAGAATAGTAGCAACACTTATTCCTAATGGGGTGCTAAGGGTCCAGTATTGGCAGTAAGACAGTGTACATTGTGCGGAAGTGACGTGTGCTAATTGTATGGGATACAAATTGAACATGTGTTTGCACGATGAAAGCATATTTTGTACTTCAACAGTAGAGCCTGACAGATCATATTAATAATTATGATAGTGCTACTTCAAAGTAGCTGTTATGCTTGGTGTGACCAATTCATTCATTAATAAGGAAAGGTATTTTTTAAATTTGTGACCCATTGAGTCTGAAGGCTGGGTGCATTGACTACGGAAAGAGCACACCATCATTAAAAACAGCTCTGCTTCTTGGGGCTTCTTCTCACGGATGTTACCTGGTGATGACTTAGCAGCAGAACACGATACTACATCATGCATAATGATGTATAGTGGTCTCAGCATGCCGTCTGTCGTTTGTTAGAGATCTCAACGGGGGCACCTGAGTGAGAGGCGTCAAATAATTGTACCAGGATGTGTGCGGGGAATGTTGATAAGTTGAGTTAAAGCTGAATTAGGGTCCGAGAGTTTCCTCTGTGTTAGGTGTTAAGTGCAGCGGCCTGGGTTATGTTCTTCCTCCGTGTGACACTTTGTGCAGTTGTTCAGTTCTGCCTAAGTGCCTGCTGGGGCTGTTGAAAGGCCGGGTAGCACGCTCAATTGCTGCAGACACAGAATTAGTGAAGACGGAAGATTACTTTTTGCAGGAGATCGGTGGAATAGAAATAAACTATGAATCCCTGTACATATGTGCACTGTGTTGGTAACTAGAAAGTGGCAGGCTATTCACCACTCTAGTAACAGGGCTAAATAGCAGTGTACAGTGCCTGGACAAAGTACTTCGAAGTACAGTGGAATGTCACTTATCCGGTCGCCAGTTATCGGAGCACGTTGGTTATCCGACAAGCCCGGGAGTGGTAATTTTATGACTCAACAGTAAAATTCTATTTTTTGTATATTATTAGGGAGTTCAGTCACGTGACAAATCAGCTGAAAACAGCCTTCACGCGGGTCACGTACATTAGCATGGTAGCGGTGGCACCATGGACTTCGCTGCAGTTTTCGTCGAACTGCTTTGTCCTGCTTTCTTTTTCAAAATTGAAAGTTGGTGCGTTTTATAGCTGAGGTCTTCCTGCTCGTTTTGGTGCCGCACTTGCTTGGGCAACTGTAGTTTGAGCTTTTTGTTGTGAGGAGTGTAGTTTTCAATTGGATTTTTCATCCGGTTGGAGGGAGTACACGGCCAGGAAACACCCACCATCGTGTTCAGCGACCTCAAATTATGTAGAATAGTGCTTTCTTCTCGAGCTGGGGGCTCGCTCTTCATCGCGCTTTCAAGACTTTCACCTCCTGGTCGCCCAAAATGAATGAATTTCTGGACCCAATATGTTCAAGCGTAGGAGTGTAGGAGTGTTTCAGATGATTTGTTGGCCTTAGTGAAAGATTGCACTTGACGGAGACTTTCGCTATTGCGACAAAAGTGAGCTATGATTAATTTTTGAATTCGACTCGTCGCCTTGAAACCAGAAAGAAATTGCTATGGAGTGGTGCTCTGACATGAATCGCGTCAGTGATTGGATTGTACGCATATTTCACTATTGTGCATTTTACATGTAAAATGTACATGTACATGATTGATCAACTGTGTGACAGCCGCAGTAAAGTTGGGCATCTGAAGATCAAACTGTTGTATTTATTATTTGTACATGTATAATACAACCATAGCCATCAGTGCTCACTTCAATTTCATAGTAATGGAACTCGTGTTCAATGGATTTAGCATTGTTGCTATGGTGGTTGCTACGGGCGCCGCGCTTGTTCTCATTGGTCATCGCTGGCCGAAATATTATATTTTGATCAATATTAGGACTAACCAACCTGTATTGCACCTATATTACACCTATATTGCACCTACAAGCCAGATTTCATAGCATTCTGACAATATTGTAATGTTGCTAAGCGTTTGCTAGGCTTTCCGGAAAACCCTGTTGGTGCCACAGCAGTATGGCATTCCGCATACATCATGATGAAGGTTGGCGTATGACTTTGACGCCTCATATCTCTGGTATCCTTCAAGATTTTTCAACCAAATTTTCTGTGCTATCTCCTGTACTGTAGTTCTTCCCGAAAACAAACAGTTTTCTTGGTTTACTACGAAAGAAAAAAATACGGTGATATCCCTAATATTATACGGTGTAATATGCATTTACTTGAAGTAGATGTGGTCAAGTATGCTAACATGTATGTGTACATGGAGCAATTCATGAATATGCATGAATATATTTGGGTATTGTGTACATAAATCAGTGAAATCCAGCCACATATGCACATAAAAATGATATCAGTTATCCAACATATTCAGTTATCCAACATGCCTGATTCCTGAAGTGATCGGATAAGTGACATTCGACTGTATACTTGTGGGAATTAGAAACTGTAATCACCAACTGCTTTACAGTTATCATATTCCCATGTTTTCCCAGAATGAATACTTGCCTGCACTGCTCGTGCGCTGCTTTCCTGTAAACATGTCGTAATGAGGCGCTCACAGTGTGTACTGCTAATGATAGTGTACACTCTATGGGCTGTCCCAAAGTGTATGGTATTGTGTTGTGTTGGCTGTGCAAACCCCTTACTTACCTGTCGCGCTGTTGAGTCGGCACGTGTCCAGAAGAGACCGGAGCTGACATGAAATGCTTGACTTTTGCAATTTTTCCTGACAGGAAGAAGAAGAGGACATCCGGCTGGAGATCAACGTACTGCGGAAGGTGAGCCCTGCCTTTGTAGAATTACAAGCCATGTTTGACTTCTGAAAAGTAGAACTTGTCTGCTATAATCCGTCCCGGTTACCATACTGGCGAAGCTGCCTCATGTTTATTGTGATGTTGGGATGTCTGTCTTGTCTAAGAGCAAGTGCATATTGTTTCGCTAATGCCAGATGGGGCCATATTCTCACTTGGGGGTTGTCTTCTGCCAATATTCCCCAGTTTACCATAGTTTTGTTTATTTTAAACACATCGTTCTAATTCTGTGTGATGCAATCGATGTTCTCTAGTATTCCCATCACCCGTGCATTGCCACGTACTATGGAGCGTTCATCCGGAAGAACCCAGATAGAGACGACAGCCTTTGGGTAAGTGCCAGGTTTCGATTGAAACCCTCCCTGGCGCAGTGTTTACTTTCCCATCCACGAATACATGCAGCAGATTGGGTGGGTGGACGCAGTTGACTCTGAGCTTCTTCAAGCAACAAATCCCCGTCAAAACTGTTCCCGATGTTTTGACATTCACGGTGATTCATTCTTGCCGGATCCATTCTTAGTGTATTGGAACTATGAATGTCATGGATGCTCAGCTATCCAAAACATGTGTCGTGTAACCTTTGTTGCTCGTGCATCCTCTTACATGGCCTGCTTGTCAACCAGCAGATGGATTCTTTGCTGATGTTTTTTTTCTCATGTTCACTTCCTGTTATTGCAGCTAGTCATGGAGTTCTGCGGCGGAGGCTCCATTACGGACCTAGTAAAAAGTGAGTGGAGCCCCACCGTCTTTGGATGGTTTAGGTACAGGAAGCCTCCTCCCTGCTAAGGCATTATCACTGAGCATGTCATACGAATCTTTAAGGTGTGTGTGAGCTCACATCTGGATTACCAAAGTTTTTTTCATAGTCCCCAACTCCCCCAGGCATATTTCCATTTATTTTCTGTTTGATTCGCATTTTGTTTTTGGCTAGGCTCTAAGGAACAGTCACTGCGAGAAGAGTGCATTGCCTACGTTTCCAGAGAGGTGATGAAGGTGAGGCGCAGAAACATGCAAAATACATGTATGGCTGTATTAACCTGCAGATGTCATCGCTAGGCATAAGCAATATTTCCACAGGGATGTGCATAAGCAACCAACGACTGACTGGGTACTGAAAAAGTAGAAAAGCCAAGCAAGTTCACACTTTTTTCCCCTAGCAATGTTAATGTGATTTCACGAGGCCTGCAACCACCAGCAGAGATGTGACTGTCAAAAACTCAACGTTTCCATTATTCATTGAGTTACCATGGTTGCAGTACTGCCGAAAAGAAGGCTATGATTTAACCAAGTACAGCGTACCACTATGCCACAGTGACTCAATTACATGTAAATATAGACTGCATTACTTGAAAAACAAGAGAACAGCCTAGGCTAGACTCTGATCCCCACCTCCTAAGAAGGCCCTTCTTCCAACGGTACCTACATGTACACTGGTGCGTGGAAGTGCAATCACGTGCACGAGCGAATACGCTGTGACGTTTGGAGCGCACGTTATCGATGTGGGTCAGCCAGGAATGCTGCGAATCACCTTGTATAGTATAGGTATGTGTGATCCTAAACCATCGAGCAATGGCTGGTACTGGCATTGATCTTGGTACATCACACCTGCATGCCATCCTGCCTTGGCTATCCACAATGGCAGCTACTAGTACTAGTACCATCAATACACGTACATGTACATGTACGAGTGCATCAGCCAGGTACCGGAACAAGATATTCAGACAGCTCAGTACAGAAATTATGATTTTTTTCCTATATTCATTAGTTGCGGGAGCTGTGTCGTTTTGTAGTGTATGAGATCTAACATGCATGTGTTGTGGAATATATCTGATACGTTGGCAGTGGCCTTGTGAGTAGGATGGGACTCTGTAGGCAGAGAGTGAAAGCCACGTACGAATCGTAGGACAATGCAGGCGTACCTGTACTGGAATTGCCTGAAGTACATGTAGTACATGCTTGCTTTACCGTGCCACAGCCGCGTACTACAACCAGTACAATCGTAATACCCACGAGAGTGGCATATGCCTTGATATCTCTATCCAGAGCTGTGACAACAGACCTCTCTATCACATGTTAGGAGCCGAAAGGTTGTGTGAGTAAACAGTGCGAAATGATCACCGGCGAGATGTACCCGAACCTGAACGCTCTGGTCATCTTGTACAGTAGGGTGCACTCATTTGCCACAGGCTGGACAAATTCTGGTGCGTACTCCGTAAACCACAGTTGGACACTCTTGGAGATCGTGTGCTCTTGCTGGTGACATTGACTTGCACTTCTGTAGATAATGTGCTCAACGTTCACTTCTGATAAAGTTGTGTTGTCTGTACACTTTTCTTTTTCCCTTGTGCAAAGGGTCTGAGCCACCTTCACGAGAACAAAGTCATCCATCGCGACATCAAAGGACAAAACGTTCTGCTCTGCGAGAATGGAGATGTGAAGCTGGGTGAGTGGTTATGATGGACCAGTGTAACCCAGCCGACGGTGTGGTGTTGTAGGCCAACTAGCACCTTTGCACATGGGTGAATGTTTATAGAGACTAGTAAAACAACCTAACAACTTCTGGCTATGGTCAATTATTCAATACAGCTGGTGGTGCCCTATGCACATTAATCACACTGAATCAGTCATTAATGACATTGCATCGGTGCCTTAGCTGGGATTTGTAACCAGTTTGAGGATGTGCGCTTTGCCTTACAATAAAAGGGTTTGGTATACTAGCTAGAATCATGTATGGTGTAAAGCAATAGATTGTTAAATATGGTGCCGGATTAGTACTTGGTTCACAGTGGTAGGTTTATCAACTCAAGTTCGAAAAAAAACATGAGCCGTGAGTTAAGGATAGTTATCTCATCCAATCCTCGATAGTCTGGCCTATTATTGCCACTGTTTATGACATGGCATTGGTGATTGTTTGTCTGACTGCTCTGGGCAGTGGATTTCGGCGTTTCTGCCCAACTTGTCAGGACCATAGGAAAGCGCAACACGTTCATCGGTACACCATACTGGATGGCCCCGGAGGTCATCGCTTGCGACCAGCAAGAAGACGCGTCGTATGATCACAGGGTACGTACTAACTGAAATGTGTATCCCGGCATGCGTTGTGTTCCATGCTGTGTCTACCTATGCCATGCTGGTATTATTTCTTGTACGCGTAGGGTTCATCAGGGGTATCTGAATACGTGGGTTGCCGAACTAGACAGCATCAGTTACAACAGGAGACTGTAGCTGATTCGTTGTGACTGGACAAAGACAACAGGAGTTCTCAACTGGCTCTCCAAGGACAGGACAAAGATGTGTTGAGGAGAACTTTGCACTAGGCCTGACAGGACTGAGATCCAGACAGCAGCAGCGCTGACAGGATTAAGATTACCCAATCAAGGATAGATCATGACTCTGCTTCACTAGAACCTTCTCGCATTCACTCAACCCCTCTTGTCTTTTACAGACTAAGTTCTCTCCCAACATTTTCTTAGTATGTTTGGCATCTACCTACTGTAGAGGCAGAAAATTTCGTCGGTCAAAAACTTCGTCCAACTCCTAACAAAGGGAGTTCATCCGGTTGAAAATTTCGTCCATGGATCATAATAGTGTATAGAAAAGCTGGACAGATCGACATTAGTCCGGCACTTAATTTAGTCCAAAAGTTCCTTGGACGAAAAAGACGAAATTAAATTCCAGACGAATATTTCTGCTTATACAGTACATGGTAGGTGCAATTTAGTGACAATGCCTTGATCGATGGTTGTGGTCAGATAGGTCAGAATGCATCGCTGTTGTTTGTGTGTGTGTGTGTGTGTGTGTGTGTCATTCTGCCTTGCAGTGTGATGTGTGGTCGGTTGGCATTACTGCAATAGAGATGGCGGAGAGTGAGCCACGTAAGTGATCAGTACTATGCATGGCATTGCAGTGTATTGGTTGGTGCAGTACCTATTGCTGAGGAATGGACGTTCCAACATCGAAACCTGCTATATGAATTGGTCCTTTGCAGCATCTCTTTTCATTAATCGATGCACGGCTTCAAAGCCACTAGTTGTGTTTTAACCAATGGTTTCTAGTGGTAGCTAGTGGTGACCATCATTTTGTTGTTCTCACTGGTCTGCAGCTCTCTGCTCAATCCATCCTATGCGTGCCTTGTTTCTCATTCCACGCAATCAACCTCCAAGGCTCAAGTCGAGGAAGTGGTGAGCCTTAGACAAAGTCTCAACTATACTCCTAGTGTGTGTGTGTGTGTGTGTGTGGCTGTGTGTTCCAAATTTGCATGCGCTCGCAGTGTTGTGGCATTCACTTGTCAGTTACCTGTTCCCCCGTTTTATTTTGCCAGGAATTTAACACATTCATTCATCTTGGGCACCCTGTGAGAAGATCTTAGGGTCTGTTGGGAATGCCCTAGTAAAATTATAAAATACAATACCAAATACCTGTTCCTAGAAGTTTTTTGCTGATAGTTTGTACTGCAATATCTCCATTTATCACTCTTCTTTTTTCGACTTCGGCAGACCTCGGTCTTAAACTCGGCCTATATTTCCCATATAGACCTCGTCTTGGTCAGTTCTATGTATACATCGTGCCCCGTACAGGGATATAGTGGCATGTGCTATGTATGGTGTTGGAAGCCAAGTCGACTGAGACTACACGGACCTGAGCATCACTTCTACTTTGCCTTGCCATTGTCGTTCTGTGCCAGGTCGCGAAAGTTCATGCACTTTGTTGAGCAGTGTTTGCTGAAGGACTTTCGCAGACGTCAAACTGTAGATGAGCTCCTTCAGGTATGTACCAAAGTGTCTTTGTGTATGATTATGTATGATTGTGTATGATTGATATTCAGGAAGGACTCAATTCAATTGGCTGTCTTGACATGCCACGAGGTGCAGAAATAAATAAATAAATAAATAAATAAATAATAGGAACAATTATACCGGGTAATTGAGAAAGTGCATTTAAAGATACGCAGAACAGCTATTTGCAAGAGCAAGGCTGAAGATGTTTCAAACTCTATTGGTAAAATGAAAAGCAGTATGAAAGAACACGAAAGCTGCTACAAACCATAGCTTTTAAAAAAAGGAAGCTTGTATAACCAAAGCAGTTGGGATTGAAAAGAAGAAAAGCACTGTCAAATCCAGCAACACCCGCCGAGTACGTAAGGAAGCAGATTTCAACAGCAAAAGTGTGTGATGTGGTAGGTATGCTTGGGCTAGCACGCCACACCACAGATTACGGCCAAAGTTCCGAAACTCAGTAACGCGGCGCATTATATGGTCCCGATAGTCGCATCACATTGATCACATTGATCACATTGATGATCAACATTGATCACATTGATCACATGATCATTGTGGCGATACCAAGAGTTCATATCCCCCAGAGTGTGCAACGCGCGATAGGGTCTTGTCACGACTCGTTTTCAACATTACGTCAT
The DNA here is from genome assembly GCF_964019385.1 of Sycon ciliatum. NCBI lineage: Eukaryota > Metazoa > Porifera > Calcarea > Leucosolenida > Sycettidae > Sycon > Sycon ciliatum. Next base: position 10,540,437 of record NC_088644.1, read on the forward strand.
TTTCATGGTCACGGCCTGCACGCGCAGCTACATGAAAAATGACGTAATGTTGAAAACGAGTCGTGACAGAGATTTGTGTGGCGTTGCACACTCTGGGTGTTATGGACTCTTGGCGATACCAATCATTGGGACGAAGCGTGCTCGTGATGAAGATGCGAGTTGCGCGCCGCTCCACAAAACCACCCTTGATGGGCACGCGCCTGGTATGGCTGGAGGAAGTTCATCCCGTCTTCAGGATCATTCTCATTCAATGCACTGGCATGTGACTCCTCCAGACTCCTCTACGTCTGAGTCACCCGGTAATCTAGGTGAGCCTGGTCCAGGGATTATTTCTCGTCGGATGTCAAGTCATCACGGTGTAGTGTCTGCCAGCCTGCTCGTGTCTGAGGCACTTTGGGCTTACAACAGAAAGTGATACAGGCTGACAGCACTAGCGGCGACAAAAACGAGCGGAAGGTCACGGGGAATACGAACACTTCTGACACCAGTGTAGTGTCTGCCAGCCTGCTCGTGTCTGAGGCACTTTTCACTTACAACAGAAAGTGATACAGGCTGACAGCACTAGCGGGAGGAAAACAAGCTCTTGGGCTTTAAACTCTTCACTTCATAATTCCACACAGCAATGAGGAAGAATGATGGGTTTATATAGGCCAGAGGGAGAGAGCAGCTGGGAGCGAGGGCAAAAGATTACTAGGAAGACAACTGTTGAAAGATCTAAGGAAAAGACCTTTGAATGTGTGTGAGCTAGGGCTGAACAATAGCATGGATTCGGGGAAGAAAGCTGTTGGATGCCTAGAACCAGGAAGGAATCTCGCAAGGGATCAAGAGGGTCAGTGATGGGGAACTGACTGTACAGGAATCAATGTAATGTATTAGTACAGCATGAATGCGATAGGTCATGCCTTACCGGTCTTGCAAGCAGGGCTATCTAGTCCTAAGTGGTTGCGCGTGAGAAGCACTTAGATAGAATGTACCTGTGAACTACAATGGAACTACTGGTAGAGACTTGGCTGTGTGATCACTGTTCACTGACAGAGCTAGAGATACTACATCGGGACGTCTCAACATGAATGGAGAAGTTGGGCTGCCTCAGATAGACCTCCATGGGCGACTTCCCCTTCAGTGCACGATGCTTTCTAACTTACCATCATAAGTACAGTAGAAGAAAACCAGTCTCGACGGCCAGTCAAACGCGTCTTGGGCGAGTTCCTGGATCATGTCGTCGGCAGTGTCGGGGTGAGTCCGGCAGGTGGTGATGTGGATATATTATATCATCTGTGAGAGAGTAAAGCGATTTGGTCGATTGGCAGTGCCGGATGCGGAGATGCGTTCTCTTGACGGAATGGAACTAATCTACAGACCACAGTAGCTACTTTTCGGGAAAGAGGTTCCTACCTGATGGGCTGAAGCAGACATTCTTGACAGTTGGCCAAAGACCGACAAACTGTTGTCGTTCAGCGATGACCAATTCACACAATGCATTCGACACGTGCGCGAGGACGACTGCTGGGCAGCATTGCCTGCTGCATTGGGATGTTCCTTGCCGCCCGGACCTCTGCTGCATAAGCATAGAGACGCGCGCCGAACCGTGCACAGCTCTCTGGGAACCTGATGGCGAGCTGCCAATCAGTAGGACCCTGCCAAGCGGCCTCCGCGAGATGATGTATGTCAGACCTCTGGCCCTGATAACAGGGACATCCAGCTTCGTACCAGAAATAAGAATAAAATAAATATATAAAACGAGAGAGCTTGGAAGCTCAGGGCCCTACGCTATGCTTTTTTGCCTTGATGACCTAGACAAAAAAAGCATAGCGATGTTATAAATTCTTTAAAAAATTTTTTTTTTTAAGACATAACCTGGGATTCGAACCCGCACTATCGCGCCCTGCATGCATCCCCCGATACACTTCGCATACATACTAATTCTTCCAAGTTGCTTCACATTATGATCTTGCATTTGAAAGCCCTGTTTGAATATGCATTGTGGCCAGCCGTCTTTGATGGTACAGTACGGTAGGGATAGGTACGGGACAGGTACGATCGAGGGTAATACGACACCGTCTCCCGTACCGTACCATCAAACACAGCTGGCCACATACAGCTGCCCGCAATATTCAAATAGGGCTTTCAAACGCAAGATCATAACGTGAAGCAACTAAAGAATGGGTATGAATGCGAAGTGTATGGGGGAATGCATGTAGGGCGATAGTGCGGGTTCGAATCCCAGGATATGCCTGAAAAAAATAGGAGAATTGAAAAATTTATAACATCCCTATGATTTTTTGCCGTCAGATACGGGATAGCGCCAGGCGTGACACAAACAAACAAACAAACACACAAACAAATACCAAATTAAAGCTGTGTGGACCCTGGCTAGCCTCAGACGTTACTGAAGTAACGTCTTCTGCATAGCTACGGGAATAAAAAAAGTCAGCTTTGTTGCACACGGCTGTCAAGAAGCGGCAACTTAGAAAGATGGCGTCGGTTCGAGATGGCATGGTAACCGCGCACGTGCCGTGGTCCGTGACTTGCTCATGTATGCACGCAAATGCAAGTCACAAACTCACAAAGATCGTCTTTGCATTTGGAGAAAATATCTTCGACTCTCTTTGGAGGTTTGCCTAATCTTTACTTGATTGCGATGCCAGTATGTCCTCTCAATAATTAGAACAAAGAGAGCTGATGATCGCTTCATTGCTGAGCAGAAGTAACAATCAACTCTCCTCATGTCCTGAGTGCCAAAGGCAGACGACTGCAATTCCACAACGCTCATTTCACGATGATGGAAACAATAATCGTGTACTAGTACACACTTGGACCATTTGGTCATCCCTGTTCTAGCCGCTAGTCCGTCCAGCAAGCAGATATTGACTATTACGATAAGGACAACTGCGTGAACGAGGGCTCACCCAGCAAATTCAATTCAAGACGTGACTCCAGTCAAGAATTAGGGTCTTTACTCGAGAACTTCACAAATACAGGTCAAGGCACCCCACAAAACTGATAGATGGCACGAACGAAAGACAAATAGGCTAGACAAAGTGTCCCAAGTGATTGAAAACAGCAGATCTACCAAATAAGACAGCTACATGTGCCTAAACAACGATTCCCATACAGTAGAGAGTATCAGGCAGAATGAAAGCCTTGGAAGTGCACAAATACAGCCACGACCGCCACAAAAATTGGACGACCGCCACAAACAAATTCTCATTGCTCTACCTCCTTGAAGGGTGAAAGTTACCAGTTATCCTATAGTGATGTCAGTTTATGCCTGTTGGAACCCCCCACAGCCCGCACGAAATACCTTTCAAATAATTCCAGGATGCAATTGCAGCTCCAGACAGGAGGAAGAAGAACACCGTGAAAAATAACGGCAACGATGCCCAAACTCTCGGGAAACGGCTGAAGTCTTCCTGAAGATGTTAACATTGAATAGCCATCGATTACCAGCGTGGTTTGGTGACTTTAGAACTGTTTTGAGACTTAGAACGAAGCGATATCTCAAATTTGATGGAATTGTTACCTGTCAAATGCGTGGGCGAGCAGGCCAGCTGACTGGTTATGCATGAACATGCATGAGCATGCATTGATTTTTCATGGTTCACGTGCAGAAAACTAAGTTGCCGCGATCCAAGTGCAGCTAACAACCGTGTGCCAAAGCGTACGTAACAGAACCTCTACGGTGTTGTACATGATTGTACTTTGTACCGCACCGAAACATCTCACCAGCACCTCCGAGCCGTATGCGCGAAGTAAATTGAACGAGACATTGCAAATGCAGTCTTCCAGTACTAGGCGCGACTTTCGGCGCGCACAAGAGGTACGTGGGTTGAGTCGCACGAAGATAAGAGAAAGAGTTATGACTATACAGGAAACAAAGAAACTTACTGAGCGCTACAGGGACCAATATCTACCTGGGGCGAGGACTAGCAGAGAGGAAGGATCGCAGGTGGTTGGACCAAGGCGCTACTGGGTGCCAAAATGTTCGTTTTTTTATCCCAACTACCTCACACTTCATGCACAACTAACACTAACTCATCCAGTAGAGAGGTTCAGGACAAGCACAGTTTAATCTTACCGAGCTATCTCAGTCAGAACTATACAGGATTGAAAAATATAACCAAAGATAAATTGGCTTGGGGTTGCTTGCTTGGCAGTATCGATGAGAAAGTCGCATGCAAGCAGGTAGATATCAGCACAGACATGTGTTTGTGTGCGTGTGTGTGTATGCGTGTGTGTGTGTGCGTATGTGTGTGTGTGCGTGTGCATGTGTGTGTGTGTGCGTGCTTGTGTGTACGTGTGATCCTTTGTCTTGTTGCTATTGGTAAACAGCATGACTTTATGAAGGAGGTGAACGAACGGTACAGTCGGATTCACCTCAAGGACATGATTGACAAGTCCAAAAGGAAGAAAGGTATGCGGCTAGTGCTGTCATGTTTGAAATTCCTTCTTGTCGAGTGCATGCTGTAAACACTCTTCATGCCCCTGGACGTCGGCTATCACCGTTGCTTAGTTGTGGCTCCACTGATGTTGTATCCAATGCAGCCAATGCTGGGGACGATGACTACACGTATTCTGGCAGTGATCCCGAAGATGAACCCTCCGAGGACACCGGGTAAGTAGATCACCACTCCCAATGGTACACAGTGGGTTATGGAGGTGAATTGTGGGTCGACACTTCATCGTATGGTGATTCAGTGGAGTACATTGTGCTCCCCTCCCCCCCCCCCCCCCCTCTCTCTCTCTCTTTCTCTTTTTCTTTCAAAAGAATTTGCTTACAGGTGTATCCATATATGGCCCAACTTCTGCGAAAACCAGGCTTAGGGTGAAAATCATTTTTTTGAGAAAAATGATGTTTTGTAAAACGGTTGTGTCGCGTGGACGCTCGAGTGCAGTGAAGTGGAACCAAAGAGAATCTCGCTTGTTTGAAGAAGTAGCAGTCATGGCAGGAAGGGTTTCAGCAGTCAGGGAAGTCAAAGGGCTTCCGGTAGAATATTCCCTGCTACTCCTCTAGTCACAACGAAGAGTTTTTGAGCTGATCGAACGGATTCCATCTCCTTCACTCAGGGATGGCGAAATGTCTGCGCTAGCTGCTGCTTGCGGAAAATGGTGAAGAAATCGTCTCCAGTTAGAGTCGTGATGGCGATAGCGAGGAGAACCTGGACGGCATCGACCCAGCCAATCGAAGTATGGAGATACTAGCTGTTTCTGGGCCTCACGCAAAGGGAACACGCGCAGCAGAGCTCATACGTTTGCAGCAAGTTCACGAGGAAAAAGGCTAGAAGCGCAGTGTGAAAACTGTTTTGAATTGAAGTCCTTGGCGATGAAGTGCTACTGAATGCCAGGCGAATGAGCGAGCAGATCGAGAGGCCTCCACTTGAGACTTTCCTCGCTGGACAGCTAGCTGCAAGGGATTGTACGGCGTGCCGAGATTTCACTTGCTGGTCAGCACCAAGCAGACATTGCAGCACGCCAGCACACTATCACTATGCGCATCCTACGAACAGTGGAACAGTTTGAAAGGCTGTGTTCTTGCTTGTTTTTGTATAGTTGTACTAGATTCACCCTTCAAAAGGTGCCATCTCAACTGGAGTCGGGTTTCCTTGTGGTGTGTAGCGCCAGAGCATGCCAGTACATGTATGCAGCCCCAGAATGTGCTGAGTGAGGAGCAAACAAAATTCATGCAGAACTGTGCATGGCCACTACAGCCTGCAGCACCAAGGGGCCACAACAAGCCTGCCCCCACATGCCTACCTTGTTGTCGCAGACCGATACATTCTCTGTTTCGAGTTGTTTGCATGCGTATGTTGTGAGTGGATCGCGATAGATTGAGACGCTCGAATTATTGCAAGAGTTTTAGAGTTTCTTACCTGAGATGTATTTTCGCTGCGATTGAAGTTCTGCTGCAGAAAGTGTTAGGATTATTTACCACTACCTGACAGGGTTTGCTGTCACCCAGCGTCGGGTGCTAACACCGTCTGACAGGTGTAACCCTTCAGCTTCATTCTTTTCTTCTTTCTTTCACAACCGTATTTTGAATATTTCTGTTTGTTTGATTTTGTTCTGCACCTGGTCGTTGCTTGCAGACCAGTCGCCATATTTTCTATAGTTACGCTGACTGTGCAGTCGCGTACTCATGACGTAGTAGTGTAGTGTGTCTTCTAGAAGCCGTGTCAGATTTGTTCTCTTGACCCTTTCGCTTTCTTTGACATCACGTATCCATATCTAGAAGCCGTGTCAGATTTGTACTCCTGACCCTTTCGCTTTCTTTGACATCACGTATCCATATCTGTTTCACGGGAGCTTTTGTGAACCCGCGCGGTCGCGCGCATGGTTCCCCCGTATCTTGCTTTGTTGTACGATAATTTGTACTACGTTATCTTCTTTATCCTTTTCTGGACATCTTGGTCCTTTTCGGGCCTTCTTGTTCAGGTTTTCTTGTCGTTTGTCTTTTCGTCTTTCCGTCTTTCAATCGAGTGATTGTTGGAACCAGGTTGCCTACGATGTCTCCTACGACCCTTGTGTGAAGTATTATTGAAGAGCCTTGTTGGCCACATTTTTTGGCGACCACGCCAGGATGGCATCGTTAGAATTAGGCGATCTGGAGGCCACGTTTATCAGAAACGGTACGGCGTACGGTTATAAGGAGAATGACCTCAGAGAATATGTCGATGCTCGTTTGGCTGAAGTTAAAGAGAGAAACGAACGAGCGGAAAACCGGTCCGTGGCCCAACTGCGGGAGGAGTATGATCAGAAGTTGGCCGACATCAAGCGTGAGGTCGAGTCGGTATCGCAAGCGGAGTGTCCGCGGAGCAGACTGGCGAGTACCAGTAGTGTTACGAGTCACGTGACTAAGCGTGCGACTATCAAGATGCCGAAATATGACAATCGGCAGTCGATCACCACGTACCTGGAGTTGTTCGAGGACGTGGCCACCCAGAATGGGTTTACCAAGGATGAGTGGCTGATTCGACTGAGAGTGGCGGTGGTGGGGACACGATTGGAGAAGTCGTGTAAAGGTTGCCATCGTTATGACGACGCAAAGAGAGAGTTGCTGCTCGCCTTCGGCAAGACGCCGGAGAAGGCCTGGCGAGCGCTCACCACGACGCATCAGAACCCGGAAGAGTCCTTTTACCAGTTCTGTGTGCGGATTGCACAAGAGGTCTGCCTGTGGGCCAAGCTCACAGGTGGTGTGGACTGTAGTGGTGGTGCGGGTGATGATGATGACGGTGAGGCTGATGACGATGGATTCGGCGCAGCAGATGAGCGCATCATGGGCGCCCTGATCAAGCAGCTGGTGCTGGAGGCAGGGAGTCCTGAACTCAAGGCGTTTATGCTTGAAAGGAAATGTTACTCGCTGACATTTGCTGACTTTCAAGCGGCAGGTACGTCGTACCAAGAGGCACATGGCCGAGCACGTGGGCATGCGTCAAAGCCCAAGCCCGCACTGGAGGGTGACATAGTGACAGCGAAGTCGTTTCGAGTCACCGTGGATGCTGCTGAGCGAGCCCTCGGCGACCTGGAGTATCAGGAGCGTCAGAAGTATGTGAACCAGAACTGGTTGTGCCGGAACTGTTTGAGATGGGGACATCGCCAGGCTAGATGCAATGAGAGCGCCAAGTGCAACAAGTGCAAGGAGAAGCACCACCCGCTACTGCACCCACCCGGGAGGACTGTGAATGCCGTGTCATTCCGGAATGAGGATGTGCGCCTAATGACGGCAGTGGTTAAGGTGGTTGGACCCACCGGGAGCAGGAAAGTCCGAGCATTTGTGGACCCAGGTTCCCAGGCATCCTTTGTTTCCACAGCACTGGTTTCGGCCGTTGGAGCCAAGACCCTCAGCCATCAACGAGTGCGTGTGCAGGCATTTGGACATGACGAGTCCATGCAGTCAATGTCAGTCAAGGATATCAGCCTAGTGACGACCGAGCGAACCATCAAGGTCGAGGCCTTTGAGCAAGAGTCGCTGAGTTTGTCTCTGCCGAAACCATCTGCAGGCTGTGTGCAGCGTTGGAAGGAGAGAGGAATAGCGCTGAGTGATGTGGCTACACCTGGGGTCTCGGATGAGATCCATTTAATGATCGGTGCTGACCACGCGTTTGACCTCTTCCAAGAGAAACGGCAGAGTGGTGGAGAGACTGTCTGGCGGACGGACTTTGGCTGGCTGATTGTTGGGCCAGTGGGTGAGCCTGTACCCGGGAAGTCAGCAACGCGCACGGTGGGAGTCGTACAGTCTCAGATCGACCGACTCTGGGAAATGGAAGCGCCTGTGGGTCAGTCCAGCAACTGGCCAGCTTTCCCCATTGCCATGGAAGACGGTCGTTTCAAGGTCGGGCTGTTATGGGCCAGTGAGGAGCGTCCACCGGACAATCGGTGGCAGGCGTTGGCAGCAGCGAATGCGCAGCTGAAGAAGCTGGGCCCAGACACCCCTGAGAGGCAGCGCTACGACGCAGTTTTGCTGGCCGAGTACATGGCGCTGGGCGCAGTTGAAGTCGACCCAGACCCGGAGCAGGATGGGTATTATATGCCTCACCATGCTGTTTTCAAAGCTGAGTCGACAACAACGAAAGTCCGAGTTGTCTTCAATGCCTCAGCAGCGCTGAAGGGTAGGAAATCCCTGAATGATGTTCTGGACCCCGGTCCGTCTCTCCTACCGAGTATTTCTGGTTTGCTGCTGCGTTTCCGAGAGCGGGAAATTGCGATGCAGGCAGATATACGGAAGGCCTTCTTCATGGTCGGCCTGGAGGAAGCTGACCGTCGCTACGTCCGGTTTCTGTGGCCCAATGAGAAGGGCGAGATGACCACGTACCGCCTCACCCGTTTGCCATTTGGTGTCAATTGCTCTCCGTTTATTTTGACGGCAATCCTGCAACACCATCTGGATGCCGAAGCAGAGCAGCTTGATCCCAAGTCACGCGAGCAACTGAACCACCTACGTGAAAGTCTCTATGTTGATGACTGCGTGGCCAGTGCATCCACTCCACAGGAAGCTGACGAATTCCGCGCGCAGAGTGTTCACAGCCTGAGTACTGTCGGCATGGATTTGCGCAAGTGGCACACGAGTACTGATGAAGCCGCAGAAGAGTCTAAGGTCCTTGGCTGTACCTGGACGGTAACTGACGAGCTGTGCTTTCCAGTCGGCAAGACGGATGACGTCAAGTTGCCCTGGACGAAGCGCACGCTACTGAAGGCGGTAGCTTCTATTTACGACCCACTCGGATTCGTGTCGCCATATTCGCTGCAGGGCAAGATCCTGATGCAGGAACTCTGGAAGCTGGCAAGTGGTTGGGATCAGCCGCTGAGTGCAGAGTCAGCGAGTATCGCTATCAAGTGGTGGCAAGACCGTCATCTGCTCCCATCGCTATGTTTCCCACGTTGGCTAGGTGACAGAAGCGACGCGCCTGCAGTGCACCTGTTCTGTGATGCATCAGAGCTCGGGTATGGCTGTTGCATCTACTACGTGTTCGACGGAGTCAGCCGGCTAGTGTTTGCGAAGTCCAAGGTGAGCCCGCTGAAAGCTCATACCTTGGCCCGCATGGAGCTGCAAGCAGCGTTCATCGGTGCCCGTTGTCTACAGTTTGTACTGGAGCAGTCGTCCGTGTCACCAGCCACTGTGCACGCTTGGTCGGATTCTATGACAGTGATCCAGTGGTTGGCAGCACCTCCGTATCGCTGGAAGACATACGTCTCGAATCGTGTTAGCGAAATTCAAGCCATCGCTAAGCAGCACTCGGTTACGTGGTTGCACTGCCCTGGAGCTGACAACCCAGCGGATATCGCTAGTCGTGGTGCGTCTGTTACGGAGCTGATGGGAGATGTTTGGCAGCAGGGCCCAGCGTGGCTGCGAGATGGTCAGTGGCCGAGGAAGGAAGAACCAGTGCCTACTGACGAGTCGCAGATGGAGCTGCACGTCACAGCAGTGCTGACACCTGATGCCAAGAACCAGTGGTGGCTTCGCTTGTCCAAGTGGACACGGGTCCAGGGAGTTGTTCGCCGGATGCTTTCCTGGAAGTACAAGGACGCAGCAGTTGTCAGTGCCAAGGCAGATCAGGTGCTGTTGAGAGCTATCCAGGAGGAGTGCTTTCCGGCAGAGTTGTCTGAGCTGCGCAATGGCCGTAGCGTACCGAAGTCGTCGAAGATTGGCCAGTTCAGCCCGTTCCTCGACAACGATGGTCTGATTCGTGCGACGCTACGACTGCAGTTTGCCGACTTGGATCCCGACACGACGCACCCAGTACTGCTGGCCAAGCACTGCCTGACAAGGCTGATGCTGACGAATGTCCATGTTAGCCGGCTCCACCAGGGTGTGGAAGCGTGCCTTGCGTTTGTACGCCGCCGGTATCTGATTGTTGGTGGTCGACGCATGTTGCGTGCAGTCAAGGAGAAATGTGTTGTCTGTCGTCGGGCTGATGCCCCTACTGCGTCTGAGAGAGCTGCACCGCTACCAGCTGATCGTGTGTTGCATCAGCGGCCGTTCTGCGTTGTCGGTGTCGATCACGCTGGCCCGCTGCTCGTCAAGGACCGCGGCGTATCCAGCAAGGTGTGGATTCTATTGTTTGTGTGCGCGACAACACGTGCAGTGCATCTTGAGCTTGTCGAGAGTCTGTCGGAGGAAGAGTTCCTCCTAGCGTATCGTCGTTTCGTCGCAAGATTCGGCAAGCCTACTCTAGTTCGGTCGGATAACGGCACAGCGTTCGCAGCTGCATCCCGACGTCTCGTCAGTTCAGTGGATTGGCGACTGAATGCCCCAGCAGCACCATGGCACGGTGGGTTCTTTGAACGGCTGGTTGCTATTGTCAAGTCCCCACTGCGGCGTGTGTTAGGCAAGTCGCTCCTATCCAAGACGGAGCTACGGACTCTGCTGTCGGAAGTCCAGGATGTCGTCAATGACCGTCCGATCACGTATGTAACGGAGGACGAAGACTTGCCGCTGTCTCCGTCGATGTTGCTGGGTGCTGCTAGTGTCCAGTCTGACTCGAATGCGGAGAGTTGCTTGTCTCACACTGATGCGAACCGTCGTCTGCAGTATCTTTCGCAGCTGAGAGTGCACTTCACTGCCCGATGGACTGAGGAGTATTTGTTGAGCCTCCGCAGTCACCATGACCGCAAGGGTCATGCACTAGCAGTTGGCGATGTCGTGTTCCTGGCAGATCATACCAAGAAGCGTGTGTGCTGGAAGTTGGCCAGAATACTGCAACTGCACACTGGTCGAGATGGCCGTCAGCGTGTCGCGAAGGTCCGAGTGAGCGGACATGAGTTGCTGCGGCCAATTCAGCGCTTGGTGCCGTTGGAGATCTCCAGCCGCAATGAGTCACCAACTGCTGATGCTGATAGTGAGCCCGAGGATGTCGAGGATGTCGTGCCTACACATAGGGCTGATGATCCAGAGGACGTGATTAGTGAGAAAGCCACACTCAAGCCACAGCCACAAGTACAGCAGTCGGTACGCACGCGTACACGTCTTGTGCAACGCCCTCAGAGGTATCGTGAGTGACTTGTGCATGTGTGAGATGTGCTTTGGTGGGGAGGATGTCGCAGACCGATACATTCTCTGTTTCGAGTTGTTTGCATGCGTATGTTGTGAGTGGATCGCGATAGATTGAGACGCTCGAATTATTGCAAGAGTTTTAGAGTTTCTTACCTGAGATGTATTTTCGCTGCGATTGAAGTTCTGCTGCAGAAGTGTTAGGATTATTTACCACTACCTGACAGGGTTTGCTGTCACCCAGCGTCGGGTGCTAACACCCTCTGACAGGTGTAACCCTTCAGCTTCATTCTTTTCTTCTTTCTTTCACAACCGTATTTTGAATATTTCTGTTTGTTTGATTTTGTTCTGCACCTGGTCGTTGCTTGCAGACCAGTCGCCATATTTTCTATAGTTACGCTGACTGTGCAGTCGCGTACTCATGACGTAGTAGTGTAGTGTGTCTTCTAGAAGCCGTGTCAGATTTGTTCTCTTGACCCTTTCCCTTTCTTTGACATCACGTATCCATATCTAGAAGCCGTGTCAGATTTGTACTCCTGACCCTTTCGCTTTCTTTGACATCACGTATCCATATCTGTTTCACGGGAGCTTTTGTGAACCCGCGCGGTCGCGCGCATGGTTCCCCCGTATCTTGCTTTGTTGTACGATAATTTGTACTACGTTATCTTCTTTATCCTTTTCTGGACATCTTGGTCCTTTTCGGGCCTTCTTGTTCAGGTTTTCTTGTCGTTTGTCTTTTGTCTCTTCGTCTTTCAATCGAGTGATTGTTGGAACCAGGTTGCCTACGATGTCTCCTACGACCCTTGTGTGAAGTATTATTGAAGAGCCTTGTTGGCCACACTTGTCATGTCACCTAAACAAAAATCATCCATGTCTCTTCCTTCACTCTGGTGGATCTCTTTTCACTTCTTTCCTGTGATAACAATTTTGTGTTTTTTTTGGATTTTTTTAAAAACACAATACCCTGGTGTGTTTGAGATACTTTTAATACCACTATGAGTCGACCCACACCTGTAATATTTTGTTTCCTGACCTCCCATGCCCAGTAGAAGCTGAAAATGGGAAAAAGTCATTTTGTGAAATTTCACCCTAAGCCTGGTTTTCGCAGATTCTGGGCCATATGGCACTGGTCTTTTCATCCTGACCAAGGTACAGTCAGTATCGCCTATAGCGTTGGTGTTTGATTTTGAGCATTTTATCACTATAAGCGATATATTACTATGACCGATACTCCATGCAATGTATGCGATTGGGGTGTCAAACGACTCAGCGCGCCGTGCACATACGCACTACATACATGTACAATGTCATATAGCTGGCTGTAGCTCCTGACACACAAAATCAGGATTTCCTCACGATGGAGGCATATTTTTTACTTGTACAAGCAAAACTCGCCAAACAACACTCCCTGGACAAGTTCTTCACGAAGAAGTAACACCCTGTTCTCCTCTGACATCGCTTGATTTCACACCAATCACTATAACTGATGCAAAAATAGTGTAGTAAACGTCTTTTGAAACATGAATTTGATCACTATAGGCGATATATTACAAAAGACGATTATTACTATACGCGATAACTGTGTATACTTAGTTATGGCAAATGAAAATGAATTTGAGAAATTGATCACTATATCCGGTATATTACTATAGCCGCCAACCTTATAGGCGATACGGACTGTACTTGCCATTTACTCTGACTGTATTCTTCGCTCAGCCATCACCACATCGCTAGAAACAGCTAGAGAGCTGTGCTTTGTGTTTATTCTGTTCTTGTTTTTCTCTTAGCACCTTACGACTGGCAAGCTCTGCTGGTGATAATTCCACACTCCGTGCTGCTGGTCGAGGAGATTCCCATGCGGATAAAGCAGCAGCAAAGGCTTCTCCTGAGCCGGTGCGGAAGTCATCGGAAAGTCCTGTCCAGCCGCGCACTACACCACCACCAATGGATCGTGGACATCAGCGTTTGTCGTCGCTAGGGATGCTTCCGCTTCCGTCGGTAGGTTTCTGAGCAGGGAACCATTAGCTACAGAGCAGAACCAGTATCTGCAAAGCTCGACGAGGTGCAAATTTAGCGCTCACTGACCAGGTGACGAGTCAATCGTGTGCTCGTGTTTTCTCGTCACACGTTCTCAGTGCGCCTCTGTGTTTGTAGTAGTAAGAATTTGGAACACTAGGATGATTCGGTGTTGGAAAAAGGGAGATGAAGACCCACCGTACCACTGCATGCCATCGTCACCCATGGAGAACCCGATTTTAGACATCAAGTTGTGCTTTACCTCTTTAGGTTTCGGCCTCGTTTCTCTGTGCTGTGTTGATGAGTCCACAACGGGCAAAGGACTACTGTCCTTGGATTGAGCTGGTAGCATGTCAGTAGCGTGTGGTCGTGCTGTGAATGAATGTTGGGATACACTGCGGTATGACCGTATCCCACTGCCACAGCATTTCATCAGGAAAGTTGGAATGTTGTGACAGTAGAAGGAAAAGACCTTACTGGCAACAGTTACGTAACACTGTGTTTCCTTGTGTGTGGATAACCTCTCTTCTCCCCTGCTGTGGGTTTAGCAACAACGACAAGACATTCGTGAAGAGGAGAATGCCGGCACTAGTAGTGCCACTGGTACGATGATTGTCAATGAAAGTGATAGTGACTCCGACACGGAAGATCAGAAGAGTGGCACGTTGATTCGCCAGTACAGTGCTGAGCCAGTGTAAGTCCGAGAGACGATCACAACTAGACCACAGTAGTTTGCGACATCCCAGCTTGTTACTGTGATGCTGTCAATCCCCCTCCCACGCACACGCACACACACACACACACACACACACACACACACACACACACACACATGCACACACACACGCACACCACACACACCACACACACCACACACACCACACACACCACACACACACACACACACACACACACACACACACACACACACACACACACACACACACACACACACACACGCCACACACACACCACACACCACACACACATCACACACACACCACACACACCACACACACACACACACACACACACACACACACACACACTACTACTACTACTACTAGCAGCATGACTGCCCAGAGGGGCAAGTGTCACCCCTATGGAAAGGGGACCAGAAAACGGGACACGGATCACAAGCAGGACCGCGAATGTCTGGCTAGGTCCTGCTGCCGGCGGAAATTGCGTTTACAACGTGGGCAGCTGAGGGGCAGAGCTGCTCTCTCAGCAGCAGATGGTCTCGCACCACGATTGCAGTTGTGACGCTTGAACCCGGCCGCAGAACGGAAGCATCGCTGACATGTTGGGCAGTGCTGCTGGCAACAAGCTGAAAGTGGCACAGACAGACTGACTGTTGGTGTAGGAGAACTCGTGACAGGCTGGCATCGATGAACAGAGCACACACACACACACACACACACACACACACACACACACACACACACACACACACGCCACACATGCCCTCGGGTGTGACTCAGTTGATGCACACAATGATTCTCTCTGTTGTTCAGGCGGCGCGTCAGCGAAGTATCTCCACTGGCAACAAGTGGCAACGCTACAGCTGCAGCAGCCTCAAATCTCACCACAACACCAACAGTTGGTAAGCCATTGTGTTGCCATAGCTATGAAGAACTCAAGAAATACTAGAAAACTGCAAGGCTGACTTGAGTAGAGGCTTAGTACTGACATAAGCTTCTGCAAGAATAAGCCCGGCTTTAATACGTGACATTGCAGTATAATTATAGAGGCGAATAGTACATTACTTATACATGTCCTCCTTCGTATACGTTTTTGTACAAATTCAAAAATGGAAAACTCGCCCGAAGCTATTGCATGTACTTGATGAGCTTGCGGGGCATCCACTTCATCCATACATGTACATCCCAAGTATTGATCAATTTCGAATTGTATATTATCCGTTACTGGTATGATCTGTCTGTCTTGTTTGCCGGCGTGAAGTGACCTCATCCAGTCCAGACTTGCTAGATGAAGATCCCAGCTTCCAGCTAACAACCAACATCTTGCAGAGGGAGAGGGGTGATTCACCACGCCAATATGTAAGACTTCTGAACCGTATTGTTGCTGTTTACGTGTAACTGGGAAGTGGAGGATGTCTCTTAGATTTCCATGCATTGTGCATTTACGATTTCCTGCCACTGGACATATTCACACACATATGACGGTAGTTCTGGCGATCAGGACGCGGTGCAATGAACGTCACCATGACCATGTATTTTGCACGTGTGTGTTCATACGATATGTGTGTATTTGTATGTGTTGTGTGTATGTGTGTATATGTGCATGTGTGTGTTGATACAGGGCGCCGCTGGTGACTCTCGGCGAGGCAGTATTGCAGCCACTGTGACTCACATGGGTCCACTCATCGGCAGTCATCTACCTGCTCACATGGCACTGTCACCACGCTCATCTACCGGCTCGAACTACTCGTCTTCATCCGCCGGTGCTACATCTGGGACGTCAGGAGATTCCAGTATGTGTTTTGCTTTTAGACAAGTCACTACCAGCTGTTTGTGTACTTTGGCATGCGCTTTCATTTAGGTATGTGTAGGTGTGCATGTGGGTGGAGTGGGGGAGGGGGGTCTGTGTATGAATGTGTGTATATCTGTGCACCTACCTGAGCTTTGCGGGTGGTGTGGGAAATCCCAATAAACACTGCATCGTCCACAGTAGGTAGCCCCATCTCTGAACGTCGCCGCTCATTTTCCTGCTTGCAGGCGGACTGTCTCATCAGGTATCTAATGCCTCGTTCCAAGCGTATGGCTTCAACGCGTCAACACCCGGCAAGAACACTCCTCCACCGCCGCTAGCAGCCACACCGTCGGCTCCCGTTGTAAACCTGAACCCCGCAGCATCCAAGCAGTCCGGCCCGGCAAGTATGGTAAGCAAGTAGCCAAGCACTTACCCAAAATTCCCCTACATGTACCTTTGTGTTATAGTGTGGACGTGCTTGCTGCTCGTAGCATTGAAACACGCTAATGTACAGGTCTTGGCTGATACTTTCTCTGTACTGTCACAGGTTCCTGAGATTCGAAAGTACAAGAGCCGATTCAATTCCGATATCCTGTGTGCTGCCCTATGGGGTGAGTGGTGTTTGGTTATTGCCTGTGCCTAGTCATGCTGACTGCTACCTGCCCATGCTGTGAGCAATGGTGATACCAGTCTGACAGTGATGGGAGGTTTAGTGGCAAGCAGAACACTTACAGTCTGCAAAGTGTCTTGAGCTGGGTGTGCGTTGAACTGGTAATGCTGTTAACGATATCACTGCACATGTCTTCACTGTGCTGTGCTGAAGTAGAATACTAGTAGCGGTCTCGGTGCTGTGGGAAACGCAGGCTGCGTGATGTTTGTGCATGGTATGTCCCAGTTGTTGATGCCCATATCTTCTACCTTTTCGTGACCTACAGTTGACGTGGATGTGGATATAGTAGATGTGTGCGCTGTGCTACGTGGATGTGTTGTGTTTATGCATGTGTTGTGTTTATGCATGTGTTGTGTTTATGCATGTGTGCATGCATGGTGTATTGTGCTTCACTGATGACGTGGATGCATGTGCTGTGCTACACTGTACTGTACTGTGTGTACAGGTGTGAACCTGCTTGTTGGCACTGACAATGGACTATTCCTTCTGGATCGCAGTGGGCATGGTAGAGGTAAGTCACTAATATACTACCACAACAAGTACATGATGTACTGAATGTATAGAGGCCATACAAATGACATCATTTTATCTGTTTGTGATATCACTCCATACAAAGCGCCTCGAGTGATGATGTAATTATCAACTTGTACTGTACACATCTGGTTAGGGTTGTTGGCACAGTGTGCTTCTTGGGTCAGCCGATTGCAATGCCGGTATGACAAGCATATACTATTGAATGCATGCACTTCATGTGAGGTGTTGCCTCCATCTTGACCCATCCATGCACTACTCCGTGTGTGTACAG
The DNA here is from genome assembly GCF_964019385.1 of Sycon ciliatum. NCBI lineage: Eukaryota > Metazoa > Porifera > Calcarea > Leucosolenida > Sycettidae > Sycon > Sycon ciliatum. Next base: position 10,557,906 of record NC_088644.1, read on the forward strand.
TGTACCCGCTAGTTGGACGGCGTCGCTTCCTGCAAATCGAAGTCCTGGAAGGTCTGAATGTGCTTGTCACTATATCGGGTAAGCTGGCAGTGCATGCTATCCTGTATGTCCACCGTTTAGATTTCCACTGCTCTCCATCACCTGTATTGAGCTAGACTGTAGGAGATAGTCTGTCAGTGTGCATTGTACCTGCTAGAGTGCACAGTTTGGATCTGGCATCACCTGGATGCCGGACCAGTACAGTACGTGGAAACTAAAGGTACTGGTCACGCAGCTATGAATTCTGTTGCACATCGATGCTCATTCAGAAAGCGAAATTGACTTTCCATGTTTGACCGTTTCACTTCTTCCCGTCATTCCTGTAGGAAAGAAGAACCGCATTCGTGTTTACTACCTCAGCTGGCTCAGGAACAAGGTTATTCGCGGCGAAGAGGTATGTTGCTGTCCAGACTGGAATGTTCCTATGTGACAAGCAATGAGGCTGGGTTCTCATTTTTGCTCCTTGTCACCAAAAATCTTATTTCATGGGATCCGTTTCGAGTCCTGTGCTATATGGATGTTGGATACGAAGATGATACCCATAATTTTTTTCTGAAATATTCTTTGCCATGAAAATAGGGAAATTCTGAAAGTTTCATACTTGACGAGTTCCGGCCTATCTCGACTCGCTCTGAACTTTCCAACCTCCCAGCCTGCACTGCATACCTACACAATCTGGTTGTTCTTCAGCTTATGCCGCTTTACTGCAGTGCATGTTACAGTTTTAATATGTATGTTAACCCTTTACCGACAGCCCCATACTTGAATGCGTCAATGTTGACGCATTCGACATGCATACAAAACCATGCCTGGCATGACGGGAAGCATCAGCCCACGGGGATTTCCCGTGGCCCTCACACAACCAAGGTATGATCCTATCCGTAGCTGAAGAGATCCACGCATGTCCCATTTGATTTCATTGAGAATTGCGCGATCGAAAACTTACGGAAATACACGCGCGCCGACAATGCCGTCCGCCTCCGTCAAAAACTCGTCAGGTGCATTTTCTCTTGCGCAGTGAGTTCCTTTCGTCCTCGGATGACTTCTCCGACGAGGATCTAGCAGTCATTCGCTCTGGGACCGACGACAGATAGATAAATACTTCGTTCCAGCCGCCGATTCAAGCGAATTTCGAATTACGGAGCAGAGCGCACGCCAAGTAAATTCTCACGCAAATATGGGGAACGCCAGCCGCTGAAGACGATGTCGTCGTGATGTACCTGGAAGAATCTGATGGTGCTTATGGTGGGGAAGCCATGGAGAGCGATCCCCGTGTCGACAGTCTCCCAGAGATGGAATTTAGGCCATCGACTTCCTACGTACCTGAGTGACGGCAGCGCAGCGCGGCGTGCGTGCGACCTTACGGAGCTTTCCGACAGCGATTCTGGGGCGATGCTGCTCTCATTTGCGAGCGAGGCATGGCCACTGAAGTTTGTGATGGCTATGGCGTTTGTTTCCGCTCCGAAGTCGACTTGTTTTGGCCGTATCATGTCAATGTCGGAACTCTGACGATTTGCATGTGTACAATTTCCGTAGACGTAGAAGTGCCAATTTAGCAGCGTATGTGTGTGGTATGAGATAATAATTTTTCCATGGTCAAGAAGTACTAGTAGTACTAGACTTCCAAGAAAAAATAACTTGCACATACAAAATGTGGCCTCGTTATGAGTTATTGGCATCCTTCTAAATGTTATGGATTTCATATACTTGGTCCGTTTCATCGCAATTGTCGCTTATCTCCCACGCACCTTTTGACAGGTAAAACCCAGTCAGATCTCGATATCTAACTCACATTCGTTTGGGAGGTTGTGATAGCAAGATCAAAGGAGACCAGAAAGAAAAAACCATCGAGACTAGCGCCAGTGGCATCGCGATTCGTACGATTGTGATGGGAAAGTGGGGAACTTTTCGCTGCAGTGAATGCACTGCAGCAAATGCACACATTCACTGCAGCGAAAAGCCAAGCGCAGCTCGAAGACCGGAACTGTAGCAGGGGAAATCGACATCCTGACCTGGAGAGCGTGACAGTCACGGCCAGGCCAGCCAGCTCAGTCGCCACGTTTAAACTGCAAGTGCAACGACCTGGCATTCTTTGCAAGCCTGCAAACTGATGGCGAGATGGTGACAAAGAAGACATTGTCCAACCTGGCAGCGGCAGTACAAGAGTCTTGGTCAGAGTATCCAGCAGAGCGTATGACAGCTGTCTGGAGAGGGATGTGTGCCTGATTCAAAAACATTGTTGAAACACACAGTGGTGACACACCGGTCACGCTGCCCACGTTCCTCCAAGTGCCAAAGTGACAGTCACGACTGTTCCTTTCCCATCGCTGCCATACGCCAAGCGAAGAAAGCAAGAGATACTCTACGCCAGCAGCTAAACACACCAGCGAATGTCAGCTCAAGTGACATCAGCTCGAGTGATACAGAGCCAGAGTTGAATAAACTAAAGCGTGAGTGCAAGAACGCGCTCGGTCGCTGTTTTCTTTTGTACATTTTTAGTAACGTTGCTTCCTTTCTTCGACTTGCTTCATCAAATTCCATCGCTGAATTATTTTTCTTGTGGCGGAGAGGAATCCTGTATCATGGTTCTTCACTATGCGTTTTAGAAATTTTACAGAGCGATAAAATAACTCCTGTTCTTAGTTGCGATAGATAAGCGACAATTGCGATGAAACGGACCAAGTACAAAAGTAACTTGCCGGTAAAGTGTTAAGAGTGTCATGTGTTGCTGTATTGCTGTGTTGCTGTGTTGCTTATGTGTTATACAGTATGATGCACACAGCAAGTCTGGCTATGCTGAAGTCGGCTCTGTGGAAGGCTGCGTTCATTACCGCGTCGGTCAGTTTTAGCCGTTAATGAGCAGCTTTCAGCAGCCGTGCATCCACAAACACACACCTGTCCTGTTCTGTACAAACACAAACACACACACACACACACACACACACACACACACACACACACACACACACACCAGAGAACAAAGGTTTTAGATCCAGCCAGATATGCACGCTACCCACACAGTTGCGGTGACCCGTGGACAGGCCAGCTCTGCTCTCAGCCCTCCTACTGCCCACACCCGCTTTGGCCGTCACTCCCTCGCATACAGCACAGCTGCATGCTGCTTAGCATAACACCCTTTGTGCTCACTGCCGTCTCGCCGACTCCCCCGCAATCTTTGTCAAACTTGCCAAGCACCACCTAGGGTCACAGTCCCTGTAAGAAGGCAATAGCCTGTTGATTACTAGTACCCGAGTAAAATAGAAAGATACTACAGTACTACTACTTCTACTATATGTTAGGCTAAGCCCCCCCCCCCCCTCTCTCTCTCTCCAATTTGTGCAACATAGACAGCTACCTCTTCCCCTTAGGCCTATGCTATGGTGCCTATTGTATCAATTCCCTGGAAAAGAATAAACCTTGGGGTGAACACATGCACGCGCACATGCTAATAACATGACAAAAAGGATGGCAAAGTACCATTGTCGTCGATATAGCTTGGCAAGTGAATAACCTGAAATGCGTGTGCTCTTATTCCTCTTGTCTGTACAGTGAAGTATGAGCGCATGCGATTCCTTTGCATTGCCATGAAAACTCGCATAGAGGTGTTTGCCTGGGCACCCAAGCCCTATCACAAGTTCATGGCCTTCAAGGTAGGTTGAAAAACATCTAGCATGTAGTATTAACAAAAATACATGACACCCAGAGTGTGCCGCTCTGATGGGTTGCTGTCACGGCGAAATCAAGTTCCGGGATTACATCGCTTTAGTGATGCAGTGCGTACAAGCAGGATTCAAGCAGGTCTCTTTATGCACAACTACAGCTCAGTTGTACACACTACGACACTTCCTGCCTCGGAGCTGCACCAAATATGATGTAATCGCGGAATTGCTCCATGTCGTAGCCAGTGGAGTAGTGCCTTACCCTTCTTAGACCGTATTGCACTGGCCCGGAGTACCCTGGATGGTTGATGATAGTGTTTGTCTGCCTGTCATTTGATTTTTGTATGTGTTTTGTATTACTAACTGGAACCCTTCCTAAGTTTGGAGCAGCCAGGCCATTGGTCTGGTAAGAAGGCATGGGTGCATGTTTTTTCTGCTGACGTAATTTCTCTCCCTCTCCCTCTCCCTCCCCCCCCCCCCCCCCTCTCTCTCTCTCTTTCTCTCTCTCTCTCTCTCTCTCTCTCTCTCTCTCTCTCTCTCTCTCTTCTCTCTCTCTCTCTCTCTCTCTCTCTCTCTCTCTCCCCGCTCTCTCTTCCTCTAAATTCTACAGAGTTTTGTGGATGTCGCCCAGCGGCCTCTGCTAGTAGATATGTTCGTGCATGACAGCACCAAGCTCAAGCTGGTTTACTGCTCCGCTGAAGGTGAGGATATCCTGTGAATCATTGCTTTGAAGTACACTCCGAGCTAGCAAATGACAGTGTGGCCAGCCATCTGTTCCTATAGAAGGCTAGTAGAAGCATGGCATAACGTTAGCTTGCTGCCCAACCCATCTGCCATCTGCCACGTATACTGTATAAGCAGAAATATTCGTATGGAATTTAATTTCGTCTTTTTCGTCCAAGGAGCTTTTGGACTAAATTAAATGTAGGACGAATATCGATTTGTCCAGCTTTTCTATACACTCTTATGATCCATGGACGAAATTTTCAACCGGACGAACTCCTTTTCTTTGGAGTTGGACGAAATTATTGACCGACGAAATGTTCTGCCTCTACATTATGTAAGAAGACTAGGCGGTGGATTTTCCTTTAGAATGTTGAGTTGGCTAGAAATGGTACCAGGCAACTGTGTTGAGGGATTGTTTGACACACTACCTCAATTAGCATTGCAATCAGGCTTACATCTTCTGTAATGCATAATGTGTGTGTGCGGGCATGCATGTGTGTGTGAGAGATTAGTAAAGGAGAGAGGAACCTGAAACATGATTGTGACGGTGTGCTACGCTGCTCTGCTTTCAGGTTTCCACATCATTGACATGGAGACGGGACACATTGGTGATCTCTATATCCCGTTCCAGCATGTCCCAGTGCATGTGAGTCAGTCTTTCTCTTTCTGCTTGTGCTCGCTTGAAAAGGCATACCAGCACAAACGATTGGTTTGCACTATGCCTGGTCGGCGTATCACACTTGCAAACTTCAGGGCTCACGGTTGTGTACAAATACGTGGGCGCCATTTTGTTTCTGGCCAGCTCACGCGACGACAGGTCGACTGTCACGCGACCACCCCTTGTACACAAACTCTAGCCATCTCGCAGCGCATTTTCAGTGCGACACATGCCTCTTCAAAATGGAATAAGGTAGCACGGGTAGACAGTACGACACTGAAAATTTGGGTGGAACCAGGCAAGATGTGAACTAGGGGTTCAACCGAAGGAATTTTTGATTTTGGCCCCGGGAAACTAAAGATATTGTCACAAAGTCCGTGAATGCTCTACAGCGATCCCTTCATCTAGGGAAAAATCGCTTCGGTTAAACTGTAGCTTAGTATCTCCTGAAGATTTTGAGCCATCGATTGACAAAATCGGCCAATATTGTGCTACCTTATACTGTTTTGAAGTGAGCTAAGTCGGCAGGGGCGCACGCGAACTCCCGTGCGCGACGACAAGGAAGGAAGCCTGTGCATATGCGTTGTACGATGCGGAAACTACACCAGCGAGGCAGCAGCAAGGCGTTTTTTGCAATGTTTCCTCCGTGACTGACAAACTCTTGAAATATTATTGACCGTTTGCTGTCTCGCTCATCGGCGCTCTACTGCTGTGTGCTTCAGCAGCTATGGCGAACCGAAAATACATGACCAGTACAACGGCGAAGCCATTTGATTCGTCCTCTTGCAACGAAAGAGAGTGGCAAATCAAATAATTCACAACTCTCCATCGTCACTTCTCACAGCAGCGTGGCACGGCTCTTTCACTCGTGTAAGTGCATTTACAAAACGCTCTGAGAACAGAGATAACGAACTAGAACACGGTGTGAGTCTTTGCTTCATTCCATCAAGGAGCTCTTGTCCTCTACCTCTCCTCACCTGCGCCAGTGCACCAGCGGACGACATAGATGTCGATCCCTTTCTCAGCAAAGACTCGGCGGCAGAACTCGCGACTTCTCATCGCAGGACTCAGCGTGCGAACGAACTGTCTGAAGTCTTTGGCTTACGAGGCCAGCACTGCTCGCAACACACTTGCTCGGAAAGAAGCAGTAACAACGACAGTGAACGGCAACCAAAGTGAAACACAAGTCCCCAGCCGGTCTCCGTCTTCCTCAGTTCTACTTCTTCTTGTCAGTCACCAGGTCACTGCAACTCTCCTTGCTTTGCGCCGCGCCGCGTAGGCGTGCACTGCCGCGTGCATAGCTCGAGTCGCGCGAGCTCATTTCTATGGTGATCAGATTTCAAGATGTCCTCCCACGTAATCGAGTTTTGGCATCCCAACCGTGAGCCCTGAACTTCTAATTCCTCTCGATCTCCTTTGTTCAGGCTGAATGAACTTCTGAAAGCTATGATCGTTGGCACAGACCATCAAAAACTGGCAATGATGTTATTCAATTTTATAACAATTGTTTTGTGTGCTTTTCTGCCATTGCTCCTGCAGCAAAGTCGAACAATCACTCCACACGCCATCATCCCCATACCCGGTGAGTCTCCGATGCATTGCAGTGGGGGTGGTTACTGCACGTACTGTACTGTCCTGTGGCAAGAGGTGGAGCCGTGTGAAAACAAATACCTTACTACATGATTATTATTATGTTCTCAGTCCTTGGGATGCGCAGTGCGTGAGATCGATCTGGTTTTAGTTATCACAGCTGATTGTTGTAGAAGTCATGATTGTAACATACTTGTTGCTGGGCACTGTTATGTCTGAAGACTGTATAAGATGGCAATCTCACTCATGCTTTGTTCAATGAACTTCGGTGTGTGTGTGTGTGTGTGTGTGTGTGTGTGTGTGTGTGTGTGTGTGTGTGTGTGTGTGTGTGTGTGTGTGTGTGTGTGCATATGTGTGTGTGTCCTGCGTGCCCGTGCGTGCACGTGTGTGTGTGTGTGTGTGTGTGTGTGTGTGTGCTGTGCCAAGCGGAAATTGCCATGGGTGCACGCTGGTAATACTCTTGGCAGCAAGCAATAGGTAGATTCTGTTTGAGGGGGTCGGGCTCAAGTTGCCCATTACCTGTTCAAGATTGACTAGAGATGCTATCCTCCTCTTGTTTTAGGTACGGATGGAGCTGAGCTACTGCTATGTTTCAACCGTAAGTTTGTCTCATGCCTCTCTGACATTAATTTCACAAGTCGTGGCAGTCACTGCCTTATTGTGCAACATTTCCCTGGTTTCACTGTGTGATTTTGGTGATGGCCCATTATTTGATGAAATAGTGAAAAAAAGTCGACTTGATATATGCCTGAGTGAGCCCAACATCCATTTCCTCTCATATGTGGGTGTGTCGTACTGGCTGTATTGATGTGCGGGCCTCTAAAATCTGGTGTGCTGGTTGTCTGCTGTGCTTCTCAATATTGCATTGGCTTGACTTCGATAGATGAAGGTGTATATGTCGACCTGTCCGGACAAGTCATCCGTGACATCCGCCTGCAGTGGGGCGAAGCACCGACGTCCATCGGTAAGTGTCTGCAGTGCATACATCTACACAATCCATGCCAGTCTAGAAGAACGCAACTTGTAGAGACAATGAGCTAAAACTGCTTCATTCCCATCTCACCACGGGATCATACAGGGAAGTATGCAGCAATCAGCTGACGTGAAAATCGCATACATTTACAGTAGCTCGTTTTCTCGAAACCTCCCCCTGGAGGCCAAGGTACCCTTTCGAGTTTTGACCCTACTGGCTCACGTCAATTTTTCTGCATGTAAGCCTGGTCACTTTGTTCGATGTTCCGCAGCTTGCAAACCGGTAGTCAGGTACTGGTCAGTTCTGTTTTAATGATTGTTGTACATAATCAAATCATGCTCGACTTTGAATTACCCACATGATGCTGTACTACATGCCAATAATATTGACTGAGTCGTGTTTCTGATCCTTGCTCTGCATCCAGCTTACATTGGACAAGGCAGTGTAATGGGCTGGGGCACGCGTGCTATTGAGATCCGCAACCTTCACTCCGGTGAGCTCGATGGCGTCTTCATGCACAAGCGGGAGCAGAAATTGCGCTTCCTGTGCGAGCGCAACGACAAGGTGAGAAGACCGATTAGACCGTGCCGCGAGTTCTGCTTAAAAAGTGTAGATATGGACAGCCATGTAGGTGACAATCAAGATAACATTGAAGATTCCCGTTGATGAACTGCTATTCAATGAAATCTAGCCTTTCCATGTGATCTGTACTGTGTTGCCACACCTGCCGACATGTCAGTAGCCTGCCGATTTTTGAGGCATGTCACGACCTGCCGACAATTGACCTTCTCCTGCCGACAACAGCCATGAAAGTGTCCAAGTTTGACCTTATGCGTGGTTTAGAAGTCATGATCCAGATTTTTGGCCTTTACTGCTCATTACGCGTGTTTCCATAGCTCTCTCCTAAGGCGCTAAGCGAAATCATCATCTGTCTCGAGAAAAATCGGCAAACTCAGCCCGAGTCTCGCGCAAAACGTGAAATTTTTTTCTTATCAGTTTTCTTATCAGTGCTGCGCGCGCGCGCGTGTGTGTGTGTGTGTGTGTGTGTGTGTGTGTGTGTGTGTGTGTCGAGGTCGATATATAGGGGAGGGGGTCCGGGGGCAAAGCCCCCGGATGATGCATTTTGTTTTTTTATCCAACTGATATTTGGCTATAATGATGTGGCAACAATGTCTGTATTAAAGTGTGTGCGTGAAAGTACTTGCCAACATCACCCTGATCCAGAATCCAAAAGATTATGGTGCCTGCATTTTTTTCATAGAGAGCGTTCCATTGTCGCTGTTGATTATTCGAGACGTTTTGTGACAGCGGTTGTGGTGGACTAGTTTGAAAAAAACTTACGAGTGTTCCCACAAAAAAACTACCTTTCCTATACAACACTACAAGTATTACATGCCCCTGAGAGAACTACAGTCGAACCTCGTTAGGACGAACTTCAAGGGACGGAACAAGTTTGTTTGCCTTATCCGCAGTTCTTCTTATCCAGATCTGACAAAAAAATTGATCTGCATATCATATGGATTGTATTTATGTGAAGGTGAATGCTATGGCACATGTAGAGCATTTATTCATAGCATAAGTCAGCAATAGGCAAGTATAATGTGCAATGAATTTATGACAGTATGTCCTCCGCCTTGTAACATCCTGTTAACTGCTTTCGCCCGTACAAGAGGCCTCGACTATCGGACAAAAAAACTACAGTCAGTGCAAGTACGTGGATCGGAAAAGTTCGTACTACGCGCTGAATTTGTTCGAATCGCGCTTGAAATTTAATAGTTCGTCTTCTGACACGAGAATTTCGAAGTACAGGAGTTCGTCATAAACGAACAATTTTAACTTGATATGATGCCTGGCCAACCATAGGATTGGCCCTAGTTCGTACTAATGGAAAGTTCGCCTTATCAGTGTTTGTCCTAAAGAGGTTTACTGTACTACATGTACTATAGTAGTTCTAGATGATCATACAATTGACATACTCCACCAACATGCCATCCCCTGTATTCGTGTGCTCATTCCAGGTCTTCTTTGCGTCACTTCGCGGTGGTTCGTCGCAGATCTATTTCATGAGCTTGAACCGTGGATTTGCCCAGTACAACAACTAACACGGCTAGCTACGTACACTGCAAGGAATGCTGATAACGACGTTATTTAGCAAGGCGGGGCTGTGCATGATTCCGATTCCATGCTGAATGCCCGGAATCCTGGCTGATTTTCATGTACATTTTAGTCAACTTGATCTGTAAAATTCATGTACATTGTATAGAAATTACACTATAGTATAATTTGAAATCGAATTGACCGCTTCAGCTCCGAAAAAGGTAGTAGCTACAATTCATGTTACAATAGTTTGCAGTACTATCCACGTGCACATCTTGAGGTGATGCTATCCAATTATAATGTCTAGTTCTACAGTCCATTTCAAAACTAAAGACGCGTACCTAGGCAAAAACCGTTATGCCAGCATCTATACCACATAAAATCTGTGATCACTTTGTGCATAAATTTTTCCAAATTGGGCGTCTGTTATCCAATCCTTTAGAAACTATATGAGAGTAATTGTGGAGCGATCCTGAGCAATATTCCGAAAACTATTCTCAAAAGTTTCCAGCCGAATTTGAAATATTTCAAAAACCCTACGCGTCTATAGTTTTGAAATGCACTGTAGCACACATCAAACACATGCTAGGCATCCTACATGACGCATTTCTTCCTCTCCAGTGGGCTTCAAACGGTACCCTGCTTTACTGCACTATCGATGCTAGTCCTGCTGACCACCATATTTAGCATAATAATTATTTACCCTAGAGTTTCCTCATTTCGACCATTCTAATTCCTGACAATGTGGCAATGGAGATCATGCAATCTCATCAGTTTCAAATTTTGATTTTCTTTCAGCATGGGGCAGTTTGATATGCAGCAAGTGAGGGTGAAACTATTTACAACAGAATAAACACGCACTGATGAATGATCAATTCGAAGCAGGAAGGGGGTTGAAAAGAAATATGTGGCCCCGCAGCAACTATCGATACAGGTCTATGCAATGAACGGAAAATAATCTAACAAAGCTCTAATAGTGATTTTCAGCTGCAATCAGCTGCAATCTGGAACAGGATGGCAATAGCAAACACTTCTGAAATATTACAGTCCTGGCGAGACGACCACCCATCCTCCCTTCACCAGCACCAGCAAACAAAACAGAGAGAGATAGCACGATGACAGCAGCAGCGTACGTACACGAGGACTGACAGACAGGGGGAAAGTAGATGCCACCAGGGCTCAATGGGTGTGGGACAAGGACGAAGACGACAACAGCGAAGACAGCACCAGCATGACCAGCGACTGCAATAGCGTCGGGAGCCTTATTCGGTCATCCGAATACTCTGGATAATTTGGAAGATGGCTGCAATGGACATGTGAATGGGACAAAAAAAAACAAAACAAAAAACAGAATGACACAGATAAGACAAAGCAGAACAAAACCCAGTGGGGAATGAAGAGTGAGCCTCAAAACTCTGGATATCTTCCACACTGAACTACGAGTACGTCATTGTAGTTCTGTGGTGATCTGGTGTAGTCGCACATTTGGGAGAACCCCGTGCGGGGACCAGGAACCAGGAAAAACCGGTAGGTCATATTGGTCTACTTTGGTCTGCAAGAGTGAGGTGGTTGGAGATCGAGATACCAGTGCATCAGTAAAGTAAACATCTGACTATACTCAGCTACAACAAGCTACTCAAAGCAACTCGGCTACAAGCCACTCAAAGTAGCTGCAGTAGTTGTCAATGGGGCCGTGCACGGTATACTGCTGTCTAGCAGGGTTCTAGCCAAAGGGGGTAGGAGGGGCACAGTTATTCCGAAAATGGAAAAAATGGGTTACAGGGTAATTGTTTCCCCAGTCCTCCCCCCGCCCCTCTCCCTCCACTATTTTGACCTGGCTAGAACCCGGTCCAGTGTACCTAATCATGGCATATAACACCTAGATACAAGAACAACATTTAACGCAGCAGTGCCACGCTAGAGTATGATTCTGTATTTCACGGGTCACCACCATGTATTATAAGGCCGACCCGAATAAATTCATTGATATGCGGCGAGGGGGGGGGGGGGGGGGGTACTTAGGTGTTGGTATACGCACACTAATACCAGTAATGCATTGTAGAACAGTACTTGAAGTTGCAAGTTCAAAGTCTGCGATTTGGCACATGTCGCATAAATTGCACACAGTTACACATGGCAAACATTACCCATTTTTACAGTAATTAAATCTGCCATGTTTCCTAATTTTAAGGGAAAGGACGATCTTCAATGATTCGTTTGGCTTGCCTAATCACAACTTTGTACTTCACAAGACATGACATGCTACAACTGTAGTACAATCCAGAACTCACACAGGTGTGACAAACAACCTTGTACATACACAGAACAACATGGAACATAGAGTGATTGTACATGTACATGTACATACGCACGACATACAAAGACAACCCTTGCAACAAAAACAGTAAAGCACGAGTGCAGAATTCCAAATGGCATCTCAAAGCGAATGTATTGGAAGATACGGGGCTGTCCATCCACTAATACTGTAAAGCGTACATCGCGCCGAGAACGTGCAGACAGCTGCACGTTCAATATCTAGCTACAAGTACACCAGTGGAGTTTCACATCACACGGTTCCATACTCAAGAGTCTTAGACAATAGGTTCATTACACCAGGAAATAGTGCAACGTGATCACAAGAGAGTTGCACTCCCCATCATCTACCTCGGGGGGGGGGGGGGAGTGAAACAAAAAGTGCATGGCTTAATGTGCAGGTATGCCTTGTATGAAGTCTACACAGTTGTGAACACTGACGTATGCAGGCTAGATAGATAACATTGCCACTACACAAGGACTTGAATAAAGTTCCACAGAGAATGGGACAGTTCCTAATACCATCAACCCATGCATCAGCCGGTACCGTATAAACTGCCCGCATACCATCAACTCAGGAATCAGACCGTATTATATCGATTCACGTACCACCGTGCACCGCCGGCTTGATCAAACTATACTGCACACCACCAGTGACAGACCAGCTCAGATTCCATTGGTCAACACAGCCCTGCCTCGGTCATGCAGACCCAACTCATCTACTATCTCCATCATGCGGCACCAACAGCGCAATATGTGTACCAGGTAACTACATTGGAGATCGAGTGTAAAGTTGTCAACAATCGCTGGTGTGCACTGCAACATGTATAATGATGCATGTTGATGTGCCCCTTTGTCTTTCTTGCCCATAAAACTTGATCTGCTCGGTACTCATCTATCTATGGCAGAGTTGCCTCACGCTTGGCAACGCATCTCCATGCACACACACATTATTATGATTGTGGTGCATTGAACACCTCGTGAGGCAGCTATCGTCACACATGAAGGCCCGACTGAGATGCTGCTGAGGCGATACACCCCGTCACGTCAAGAAAATGGTTTAGATACGTCTCAGACATTTCGAAAGTCTCTACCCAGACTCATCCACAATAGCCGAGGTTGGATTGGACTACGATACATGTACATGACATCGTACTACGTACTCTTGCTTGAGAAATGAACAATAGGAGAATTTTAGCACGAATCACTCAAGAGTCAAAACGGTTGTAATCAGAGGTGGACATTTAACACACCTGAGCCACAGACGACGAAGATAAACAGTGCCAATAAATAAGGTCCGACTGGTGACTTATCCTCCTTAGGCCTCTGTAGCGGACAACAGACAAAGACCAACCTCGAAACAAAGGCAGGACAAATAACTTGGCAGGCAGCTTTCATTCTCATACCTGAGATTTGGGAACTAATCCACGTTTCTCCACGTTCTGACTGTGCTTGTCGCTCTGGACTCTCATTCTCTGCTTAGGGGCCATGGTGAATATTAGACGGAGATGAACAACGCGAAGCTCCCAGGGAAATAAATAAGTGGATGAACAAACTAACTGGTTACTTACTGACCTAAGTGAGTGCACCAAGCAATGCCAGTTTGCTACAGATCTGACACCTCGGTCCAGCGAAAAAACAAGTCACCTTTCAGAAGTCTGACGTGGTCAGCTCCGCGACCCTGCCTTTTTCGCAGTCGCCGCTGGTCGCCATTTTCTCCTTCACACCCACTTGTTCCCTTGACGACTGCATCCCAACGCACGCTAGCTGCATGCACGCGTCGTACTCGACTCCGCGACATGTCGCTGGCGAGACCGAGCGGACCCCGACGGCCCGAGTCCCCGACTCCGAGTCCGCGATCCGACAGCCGAGATTATTAGTACTTCATCTGTCATCATGAAATATGGGGCACTGGGAGTCGTATAAATACGACTCTGACAAATAAAGCCTGGATTTTGGAAGTCCTGGTCGAGATGCCAGACCAGTCATGTAATACACCTGATTGTGTAGTAGTTACGTTTCTCCAGTTATTTGTAGCTGGGCCAAACCACCCGCTTTGTAACTACAGTTTCAAGTACACTGTAATAGGTGTACGTGTATTGGCAATCATTTCCGTGGACGGCGTGGTGGTCGTTTCTGCCCTTATATTTTGGCATTGTTTTTTCATAAGTACATGACTGTACATGCACATGTGTAACCCAGGTCCCTGGTGAATCAAGATCGACTGATCCAAAATCCGGTTAGCCAGTCTGCATTGGCAAGGGGGGGGGGGGGGGGCGCAACGGCGTTCACACTGGGCCGCATGTGCACGTACAAGTGGCAGAGCATCGGACTGGCAACAAAAAAAAGCGAATTAATGTGGAGTGCATACTTGTATGCATACAGTGTAGTTCAATTTCAAGCTTGACTAGTTAGTATTTGTCGACGTGTCTGTAGGCACACATATTGCACAGCGCTACCCACTCATAATAGTCTATAGCAACTAGCCTCACACAAACAGCACTGCAGTCCCAGCTCAAGACACACAACTCACATACTGGTACTCACTTGCCGGACCGGTTGAAGGTATAGCCGGACTAGGACGGTCCGGCAAAGGTCTGAGCCCAACAAGGCCACGGATCCGCTCAACACTGAACAACTGCGGCCGCTTGAAGGCACATGAGCACATAACTTGTGGTATTGCCTCAGTGGCTGGCTCAGCCACTGAGGCGATACCGTGAACAATGGCACCACACACTGGCAATGCGGATTATCCGATATGCCGCCATCAACGTACACGTACACTGTGACACAGTGAACGCAACCAGACTGTGACTGGCATCTCAGACATGGTCGGCCGCGGATTGATTGTCACTTTATTGCTAATCGGAATATCATGGAGCAGCAAAACTGATAGATTCAATAGACTCTTTTCCTTACAGTAAATAACAGCACTGCAGCCTCTGGAAACCTGCAGGTTGACCCCGGCAGGTGCAGCACCGGTGGGCTGCTGCGATTGCCCAAGCACGTTGTTTTAGAGGGGGAAACTGGCAAACACATTAAATCAAGAGGAAAAGAGAAAAAATATGTGGTAAAAATGACCAATAGGATAAGTCAGAAAGGAACTGGATTCAATCTATATGGGCAGTGTCACAAGTTGCTAGCAGTGCAAGTCGGAAACCAGGAGCTACGCCATCCAGGGCAGCAGCAGAAGCATTGGGCGGTTGAGGGTGTGTCAACAAAGTGATATCGGGTCTGATTCTGTGACAGCAGGCCAAAATGGAATACTGGTGTAAGGTAGAGACGGCCATGTTGCAATTATCGGAGCGGCGGTGTTCAAAGTGCTACAAAAGAAAACTCAACTGGTTACTCAGTGGTACAGCTGTAACCAATACAGCAAAGCAAGCAGCAGCGGGGGTTGCGGCGGTGTGGCAGCGGATAATCAACGGTTAGAAGGAGTACGTCATTCAAACATGCCACTATGACAACCGTGCCATTGTGTCGCGAATCAATCGACCAAGCGCAGCAAGCATAGGTTCACAGAATAGAGAAATCCGCGCGTCAGCAGAGCAAACCCAAGTGAAAGCATACACTGGACCAAGGTACCTGATCAGCCATGGTGGGTGCGGAACAAAGATACTGTGCCGAGGAGGGTAGCCATCTCCTGTGCGCACACAGAGCCTGTACTGCTTCCTGGACCAACGTGCTCGTGATCAGGTATAATGTTACTCGCAGCTTAGTGCAACTGTGCCGTGGCACAGGATCAAGTCTACAGGAAATTACCAATGACGCTAGCCAGGTCAGCCCTGGACTACAAGTAGCACTGGACATTGCACATGGGCCCATGCTGCCGTGTAGCCCGATCGGACTTGCCAGCTGCACGAATAACTTACATCTCCTGGTGACTGGCTGGCACACGGGTCAGAACCGGTTCTCCCTCAGATACTGCTTGACCATGTTGGGTACAGGAAGCTCCGTGAGGTGGTCGTATCGAGTGTGCTGGCGAATGACGAATCGGCATATGTGCTGCAGACTACGCACAACACAGCGGCGTGAGTACGGTGCAGTCAGCCGCACTGGGATCGATGGGGCGTCTGGATACCGCTGACGGGAGAAGCAGAAGGCACCGTCGCGCGAGTCAACCATTGAGCGTTCGACAAGCTCAACTACGGAACTGACTCCATCGTCATAGTTACCCGTGTTGAATGGATAAAAACTGAACCTGCCAAGATGGTGCTCGATGCGCGTGTGCAGGGTGCGACCCTGTGAGCGAAATGTCAGACTGATCAGATAGCGGTCGTCCGAGCTGTCTCTAACCAGAAACGTACCATCCTTCTGACCTCTCAGCAGACCTTCCGCCTCTTGCCGACTCACTGGACCCCAGTACCAGCTGTACTGCGCTAGCTCGCGTACATTGTTGCTGAGAGACGCTTCCGCACTCATGCCCTCGCCGCTTGACGGGGGCAGTGTTTCGTAAACGCCATCATCCTGTCTAGCATTCGGTGCGGTGTTCATCAACCGTATGCCATGGCGATTGGGTATATTGAACGCAGCTGGTTGCGCGGCGGGTCCTTCTAAGCTGAGCTGGCCGGGAAGACTGAACGCTGCAGGCTCATCGGGGTGTGCGTACTCGGAAGTTGATTCAACTGTGCTCTCCCACTGCGAGCTGCGTCTCTGGCGTTGATACTGGTGGTACACGGAGTACCACTCGCCTATGTCTCTCATCGGACCAAACGCGTTCACAAGTGCCTCGGTGTTCTCATAGACATTGTCCTCGGCGCTCGGTAGAGCAGCGTACACACCACCGCCGGCAGCAGGCGTGTGTCTCCGTCGGCTGGAGTCACTTGCCACCGTGGTGGTGGTGCTGGTCATGGCTGCTGTGCATGTGGGCCTGCTCTGCACACTGGGAGGCTTTGGTCCCAGCTCCAGGCGAGATGGCAGCATGGAGGCAGGCTTTGGTGCAGCCAGTGGTGGCCTATCCTCTCTGCCTGCATCGACAATAGCAGAATCGCTAGCCGTACACATTACACCTGCTGAGCGGTCATTGATCGTGTCACCATCATTAGCTGCGCCACTGCCACCGTCCTCTGGAGCAGCACCAGGCGCAGCAGGAACGCCAACGCATGGGTTTTCTCCTGAACTCATCTCGATACTAGGATTCTGCGTTAGCTGCTGTTGTTGTTTCGGCTGCTGTTGTTGTTGATGATTTTCTACGCCATTAGCCATCGCAAGAGCAGGCACTGTAAATCCGTCGTTGGTAGGAGAGCCGGCAAGACGGTGCCTCTTCAGAGAGTTTCGAGAAAACTTGCGCCGCAGGCTGGACATAAAGGTTTTCTTCTTGCCCTGAACAGCAGCAGCAGACGTTTGCAGACCAGGAAGGCTCGACGATCTCATCCTTCCCTCTGTCGATGCATTGTTGTCCTGTAGCACGGCCCCATTGCCGCGCGTTGCTGCTTGCAAGCCGCCGTGGCTGCGGATGTCAGCATCAGCGCTGCCAGCAGCACTAGTTGCTATTACAGACTCACCTATACCGGCCATCTTTCAAGCTCAGCTCGCCTCAGCATCAGGCCGTGCAGCTGGTGGCCAGAAAGGGAGAAAGAAGGAAACCTTACGCGGCCACACGCCAAAAACTATCGCTGGACTCTGCTGCATGCACAGCACTTAGCAGATATTTGAGCTAACACTCCACAAATGGTACTATCCACTGCCAACAAGAATCTGTTACAATACTACTTGGACTAGGAATCAGTTATCTTGGACTTCCCAACTCCTGCCACTTGCCAGATCCACGAATCATTATCACCGTGTACGTGTGTTGGTCCACAGTGGAGAACTAAGGAAATTGAACAAAAAGTCTCAGAATAAAGCCTTTTCCGTCCACAGAAATGTATCTCAGAAGACGATGATATTCCAGGCATTATCAGCCACTGCCTGTGCTAGGGCCTGACTGCTGTGTAGATCTACCGTCAGACACCGTGTAGCAGCGCTGCACGCTGTGCACCGCATGACTGTTCATACAGACTCAGTGTGTGGCTAGCATCGGGGCTGTTGACAATCACCATGATCACTGAATCAGCGGAACATGTGGCCTGCTTCGATAGATCTTCCTCATGTGGCCTAATCACCGCCCGCCGCATGCTAGCTAGGCCTGCTGAGGCTGAGACTGAGTTCTGATCTGTGACATGTGATATCTGATACCTTGGCATGGTGCTACAGCCTACAGACTGTACAGGTAATAATGCTTTACTTTTCTGACTTTTTTATGACTTGCATGTAGTGGACTTCATTGGTGGCACGCGCAGTAAGTAGCCACTGTCGACATGTCGACACTACACTCTACACTACAGTTAGTCAGTCAGCAGATCAGCTACGGTGGAGGGAAACCAACTAAAAAAAACCCTGCATCTGCGTGGTTCAGCGTGATATCCCCAGTCACCCTGGGCACACCAAAGATCTGTGCCAGGGCGCCTAGCGCTAAGCCCAGACCAAGCTGCAGGAACTGGCAAGTGAAAGAGCAAAGTAATTTCGTCCAAATAATTTAATTGTGGCCTAGTAGTAGTTCTAGGTTGAGGCATTTACCGCGTTCAACTGCTTACAGCTTAGTACATCGCGACATCCTGTTTGCACCACACAGTAAGTAATTAGTTGCCTTTTTGTTCCTCGGCCCGTGACGTTCGTTATCATGGTTATCTGGAAGATAAGAATATGTATGTGGTCGATCTACATACCGGTAATTATTGTCGATGACACCAAGCACAAAGACTATTAAAGTACGACTGCATGAGTAGCGGTTGTTATTGCCAGTACGAGTACAGTCAGTCAATGAGATCCATAGCGATAGTGGAATCATGGTAACACAAAAAATAATAATAATTTATGCCATTACACGTTGACCCCGGCCATTGGACTTTTGCAACTAATGTTACTTGATCATGTAGTAGTGTTTACCTGTCAAAGAGTGCTAAACGGCCTGCATCACATACATGTACGTTGTCAATGTCATGTACAATGTACCTCTACCAACACAAACGGCACATGTCGTGAAAAAAACATGCCATGAAACAGTGAACTACGGAAACCATCAAGTGCTAGTAATCCCAGGAGTAATTATGTGCCGAGGCGTCAAGAATTATTTGTCCCCTTGTCACATTGGTGTCTCCAGTACAATGTTTCTTCCTGATGGGAGTTGTACGAAAACTAGTGTGAAGTGTTTTTCATTTTTATTATCGTCCTCCAATTTCTGCCAGATTGTAGTCACATTTTCCTCTTTGTTCATCACATGTTTTCCATGCACCGGTACATGTACTACATGTATAAAGCCGTAATGAAATTAATGTCGACTCGGTTGGTCCTTTTTATCGCTATCCTCTAATGATGTAGGTTTTTTTAAGAACTTTGAAGCTCCTATCATATTTTCAGTACACCCAACTCGCAACACACGAACAGTCCTTGGCTACACCACGTAGTCTTGGTAATAATATTGGTTATATTGCTATAAATAGTAAGGGTTCATTGCAGAAGTTGTATGTAATCCCAATGCAGGGTTCTAGCCAGGTAAAAATAGTAGGGGGCGGACATGGGAAACAGTTACCCCGTATCCCATTTTTCCACTTTCCAATATTGTCTTGCCATGCTAAATGCAACATATGGGGCGAATCCCCGACTTCGCCCCAGACAAATGTGCCTTTATGAGCCATCTAATAGTGACTTTCGGGTTTCATGTCTCTTGGCAGGACTTACTGAGATTACGCTGGTATACAGTACAAGTCGTGCTGCAAATACCTACGTGCACCTTTATATGCAGGTTTGCCACAGCGTGAGCTGCACCACTTCCTGAATTTGTATGCAAAATTGCAACAGCTGGAGGGCATACATCCTTACTCAAGCAAGACAGTGCCTATGTGCAACAAGCAGGAAAACCGTTGTCATTCCGACAAACACCGCCTGGGGGCGGCACAGTAGAAACGCAAATCAGAGGACATCTGGGCCTACTGCTCGTGCAAGACATGCATACCTGACTGCTACACGGCGAGCATAACCTGACAACTGTCATCCTACACGCACACATGCCCATGGACATGTGCGACATCACTATACACAAATTAATAAGGATAACATGTGCACATTACAATGCTAACGTTATCACCAGACTAGGAAAGATACGTTGTAATACAGTGCCATGGGTATGGCACTTGATAGGAAACATAATAATCAACTATGATAAGGAAGAATTCAAAAAATCCAAATGTCTCCATTGTTGATTAAATAGCCTATATTCTTCAGTAGCATACAGTCAAATCCAATGAGGTCTAGAGTGCTGTACAAAGCTAAAGGAAACAGAAGCAAGAGCTCTAACAACTAGTAAAAAGAGACTGAGTTGAAAAAGAAGAGAGGAACTGACCAGGAAGGGTTGCTACGCTGAATTCCAATGATCTGGATAATTTGTACATACGGTCTGTACACGGTGATAAAGAACAAAACTAAATTGGAAAAGTTGATGATGCTCTGTCGCTTACAGGCGTGCACCTTAGCAGTCCGTTCGATGTTCCTCAGACTAGTGTGTATATCAATGACACACTATCGTTGTCTGGGTTGTGATTTGGGTGCCTTAGCAGCCTTGGCGGATGTGGTCTTTGCATCAGCACTGGGAGATGGACCGCCGTTTGCAGCGACCGCAGCTCCAGCAGTTGCGGCTACACCGGTGGGACTCGTACACGTTGGCGTGGATTGCCCAGAGCTGTTGGCCAGCACCGAATCTTCACCAAGCAGTGTGCACAGCTCACGCAATCTCTTCTGCATGGTGGGCAGTCCGCTGAGCTGTGCTTCGAGCTGCTCCTTCTCCTCACGCAGTGAAAGTCGGGCCGATGAGTCCAGCGCTTCCAGGCGCCAGTGGCCTTCGCCGTCAAACTGAAGCAAGTGAGTGTGGAATCGCCTAGCAATCACAAACAACGACAGCAGCAGAAGACACAGATAGTTCAAACGCTCACACCATGGACAGGTGGATGATGTGTTAAAACTACAGCAACTGACAAGCCAGCCGGAGGAAAGTATAGGATTTACTTACCAGACGAGAATGCATAACTCACCTCATCAACACCAGTCACATACCAACTTTAGGGAGGTTTCGCTCTACGTAATTACGTATGAAAATCCGTATGTCGTACGCGCCGGGGAGCGAGGGCAACTTTCATACGTAAATCTCTCTACGGATTTCCGTAGGAAAGCTGCTTCCTACGTTGGGTCCTCTGTAGGACTTTTTGAAATATTTTTCGCATTTTCCGGATTTGTCCATGGCAACGTTCAAGCCGCGCGAAACACAAGGTACACACACCGTACACCACGTGCAAAATAAAATGGAAAACGCGGTTTATGTTCGTGCTGCATGCGGTGGGCGCATGCAGCCAACGCGTCTCCAAAGCAACAACGCATGTTTAGCAGTCGTGGAGAAATCACGTAGAGCGAAACCCAACAGCTCTGATTTTTACGTATGAAAATTCCATGCAGTTCCTAAGTCATTTTCATACGTAATTCCGTAGAGCGAAACCTCCCTTATGGTAAAGCAGGAAACCTTCGCGAGAGATAAAAAAAATCGCTAGTGAACACACATCCATGGGGCTAAAACCATCACACATTGCCTTATGGATTGTGGACCGTGACGACGCGATCCAACTGAAGGGAACAGAAATCTCGTAAGTTTCTCACTGCCAGCCCATGCAAGTCTTCGAAAACGCCAAAAAAAGCTCCATGCATTACTGTACACGGGCACACACCCCTGATGACCGGAAGCCTTACCAAAGAGATGGTCTGTGCGTGATGGTAATAAGAGTGGTGCCTCTGTCCTTGAGAGCCTGGTACATGGCACCTTCGACGTCCATGCTGACAGCGCTGGTGCACTCATCAAGCAAACCAAACCGAGGCCTGTAGCAAGAAAACAATCAAGGGAGTGGATGGTGCCGTTCAGTACACTACCAGCATCAGCACATAGCACATGTTTCCGGCAATAGTAGCCTGGCGGAAGGAACAAAGAGACATCCACTTTATTTAAGAAGCACACGTAGAGAGAGAGAGAGAGAGAGAGAGAGAGAGAGAGAGAGAGAGAGAGAGAGAGAGAGAGAGAGAGAGAGAGAGAGAGAGAGAGAGAGAGAGAGAGAGCATGGTACTATCACAATCATTGTACAAGTACACGAACTCACTTGTGATAGAAGAGGCGAGCCATGCCCAGGCGCTGCTTCTCACCACCCGACAGCAGGTCTTGCCAGTCATTGATGGCATCCCAGCCTGCACAGCACAGAGCACAAAGCATCCCGAACACATGAACAGGTCATCATATCCGCAATGGCGAGGACGGTCACACACCACACAAAGCACCAAGGAGTAGGCCAGAGAGAAACAAATCACTACTACACAGCATCATGGTTTTTCCAAGTCCACACAACTTCATTCGGCTGCACCGTATCCTTCAACTAGAGCATAATAATTACTGCCATACGGCGCGGAGACCACACTTACCACCTTCTCTCTGAACAATGTGCTGGAGATGGACTGTATCAAGGATGTTCATCAGATCCTGGTCTGTCACCCCCTTGCTGATCATTTCGTCCCGGGTATCTGGATAAATCACCTGACTACGCAGCGATCCCAGGGTCATGTATGGCCTGGCAATGATAGAAACAATATAGAACAGCACAGCACAGCAAGCGTTGGAAAACAAACCCAATAGCATTCAGTGAGTAAACGGCACTAGACCATGTGTGCAGTGTCACTGTGACGTCAACCATATACGTTTAGCCGGATGAAAATGGCAATGGGTGATTTCAAGATTACATACCCCCCCCCCCGGACTGTGCAACTCGACTAAGGGTGCTGTCCCGACAGAATTTCAAGTTGACGTCATTTTTTATGATGCAATGCACGCAATGTACACGGATTATCAGACAATTTCGGAACCTGTGGTGGACCAAAGCCTATCTGATCCTGTACAAATTATTGCAAAGAAAAAGGTGTGATGCGTTGACACCCGCCCGCACATGTTGTAAGTCATTCGTACAAGGAGCATCGCATCATAAATAATGACGTCAATTTGAAATTCTGCCGGGACTGCAGGGTATGTGGGAGTTGCACACTCTGGGGGGCTATGTACTCTTGGTGATTTACTGATCAAAAACAGTACAGGTGCACACACGGTGACACCCATCATTGTGTGTACCGGGTCTGTAACCAGTGTAAGGATGACAATACTGAAAATGAAGTTAGGCAACTTTCTAAAATAGAAAAAAATCACATGGAAAGGACTTCAAAGGAGTTATGAAGCAACTATCCACAACTGTAAACAAGATAATAAGCAGTCAGAAAGTGCGATAATAGGCTTCATAACTCGTTTCCAGTTGATTTCTTCTATTTTAATTATATTTTTGGCTCAGTATCCGAGTTATTTCTAAAAGCTACACAAATTCGAAATTTCACAAGACAGGCTGTGGCAAGCACACAAAATTAATCACATGTGCCAAAGCTACATTTTTCTGCGCTCTGAACTATCACACAATTGCATGTGTCCCCCCGGCTCACCCACCAAATAAAATACAGCTGCAAGACAATCATTACCTATTTCCTTACTTTTGAGGGATATAGAACATGTGACGTGTTGGCGGCTTGATCAAACGACCACGATACACAGGCCACAAGCCACAGAGAATTCGGAGAAGAGAACTTTTGCCACAGCCGTTTGGCCCACTAATGAGAAGATGCATGCCAGGCTTGATCTGCAGCAAACACCGTGCACACAGACACACAAACTCGTTCCAGCATGGGGAAGGCGTTGGAAGTCAGCACGTGTAGCTTGTCACTGGGAGTGCAGCAAGAGCAAAGTGTTCTCCCGCTGAAAGTACAATGGATGGGTATCACGACACATGTCATGGTCCGAGGAGGGTAGCAGCTGCCGCAATGGAAGTGAAAACTAGACATACAATGCAGCATAGGAAACATGCTCGCCGAACCGTTTCGGTTTCTCCGACCACCCCCCAAACACTTCATAACAATGCTAATACTAGTAGGATTGAACTATCTTGTCCCAACTTAACCGCCGGGAATCAGCAGCAACAAAACTGTGAACACTCGCTTACTTCAATAGACAGCTTCTCAACGACGACATCGTAGTTGGGAGTGACCACTGGCACCGCCTCCAGACTGAGACGGTCCACACACTCCTCCACAATACCGCACGCACTCTCCACACGACCAAGGTGCACGACCTGGTGGCTGTTCCTGCTCACACAAGACAAAAAGAGAGCATAACACAACGGGTTATTGCAACTGTTAGTCAGGGACTGGAGTAACACACACAAAACATGCACGAGAGAAATACTTCAGGCAGTCACTTCTAACTACAATGTATGATGATTCACCAGAGTACAGCCCCCCCCCCCCCCCCTGTATCAAGAATCTTGCTTTCCCACTTGTGTCCAGCGGTACCACTATGATAGCAAACTGCTCCACAGATCATAGCAAACCGGCCAAAGAGAAAACAATGTGTTGAAAAAGTTCTTACCTGGAGTCGCTGGGGACCCATTTCTTGTCACCCTGCAGATAGAGCCACAGCGGAAATCACAAGAAACCACAGACTTGAGTAAGGTCATACACACCAGATATTCACGACTGTATAGGTCGGTGCTTGCATTTCAACAGTGATTTGGTGCACAAATGCACACATGCTTATCAAAGATGCAGACGTAAGCACACCCTGTAAGCACATGTGCCAACATACATGTATGAACAAAAACAATCACTCAAATTCACCAAGTACCGGGCACACATATAATTATTGTGTAACTCGCCAGTTGACACGCTGGCATTGATAATCGATGCCAGAATCACTGTTCAACCAAGTCTGGCAAGGAACGGACATGCAGACCGTACCAGCACACATGAAAGTGCAGAAAGACTGGCCGTCGCATCCATACAGGGCTATATTATGTACACCCACACGTCAGCAAAAATGACCTCTAGATTCTGCCAAAAATAGTGACTTTCCGCATGTAAGCACAATAAGTTGTGCTCGGAAGTACAGTACAAACATGAACGTAAAATGTGCAAACCAAGGAAAGGGACAGCTTGTTCTCTCTGACACACAATAAATTCCAATACAACGAAAACAGATGTGAGGAGAAAGAGTTGAAAGAGATGTGTATTTTCACCGGGACACACTGATGAGTGCCATACCTGTGAGTTAGCTGTGACTGTAGTGCGCTGGTAGTTGCCCTTCTTCACCTCCTCAAATACATCAAACATTCTAGATACACGCGACGTGTAGCCAGCCAACTCTGTGATCTGCAACACATACAACGTGGAGCACACCCACCCACGCACACACACATGCACACATACACCCACCCACCCACCCACCCACACACACACACATATATACCATGCACAAACACACACACCCAGTGGTAAGATGACCCAGACAGCTAGATAGCAACACATATCAGAAAAAATGACAATCCATAGATTCTGAACAGTTGACATGGAATATCATTTTATTCATAGCTAGCTACCATATTATATTCCGGTACTTTACTACTAGAAGGCAGATCTGAGTCGCAGAGGGCAGTTCTCTGACCTCCTCTCATCAACATATTGATAACTCACATCTTTGTAGGAAGCCAGCATTCGTTCCAGGGCATCTGCAGCTGAGACCAGCAAGTTTCTGGCCATGGTGTAGGCATGTGTGCGGTCGCTGACAGTGACTTCACCGCTGTCGGCATCGCTGCTGCTCTGCTCGTACACAACAACTGAAGGTCCCGTTGCCGAGGTCTCCTCTGGTGCGTGCTCAATGCGAGCGGCGTTGGGCTTCTTGGTGGCGGACATGATCGGTATGGCAACCATGAAGAGACCCGCCGCGCTCCACACGTACTTCATGAGGAACTGCTCCAGCATAATATACCAAAGTCTCTTGTTAAAGATCATCTGCATTTGCCGGGCAAGAGCTTGATACGCCTTCTGGATGAGTGTACGCTCTACCTGTGACACACATGACAGAAGGCAATGCAATAGTGATGATGGAATACGTCTGTCACATGACAGTCATTAAATAAAGGCTGGAGAGCTCAGTTATGGTGTAGTGGTTGGTGATAAACATGACAGTCCTAGTAACGACATTGCTACACACGTTAACCTAATATTTATAGCGGTTTCCTGAGCATGTGACGGGTTTACTTGTACCCCCCCCCCCCAGGTAACAAGAGTACATATCCCCCAAGAGTGTGCAAGTCCAGCTATGGGGTCTGCGCTGCGGCGGAAGAACTTCACATCACGTGGCGAAAAAGTACACATTATTTGCACCCTGCGCATGCTAGATGCAGGGTTGTACGCAACCCTGCTTTGGGTTCAACTCTCTTGTGGTCACTTCGCCCTGTTTGCCAGAGTAATCTTTTGAACCATGTCACGTGATGTGAAGTTCTGCCGTCACAGCACAGATAGAGGCACTGATAGAGGCTTTGCAGGCAGTTGCACAATCATGTACTCTTGCTGGTAGCCATGCCACTTTGCATTGGGTTTCTGCACACTACCAAGAGTACATAACCCCAAGAGTGTGCAACTCCAGCTATGGGGTCTGCGACGGCAGAACTTCACATCACGTGATGAACCCGTGCACTCTAGTGCATGATAGATACTGGGTTGTACGCATCCCAACTTTGGGTACAACTCTCTTGTGGTCACTTTGCACTGTTTGCCAGCATAACCTTTTGAACCATGTCACGTGATGTGAAGTTCTGCCGTCGCAGCACAGCATAGAGGTTGTGCAGGCAGTTGCACACTCTTGGGGGTTATGTACTCTTGACACTACGCATAGCCCTGTTTCCAACGAACACAGCAGCCACACACCACACCCATGAGATAAAGAGAAAAAGAGAAGGAGAAAGAGAGTGTGTGTGAGAGTGAGTGAGTGTGTGAGTGAGTGAGTGAGTGTGTGTGTGTGGTGTGCGTGAGTGTGTGTGTGTGTGTGTGTGTGTGTGTGTGTGTGTGTGTGTGTGTGTGTGTGTGTGTGTGTGTGTGTGTGTGAGAGAGAGAGAGAGAGAGAGAGAGAGAGAGAGAGAGAGAGAGAGAGAGAGAGAGAGAGAGAGAGAGAGAGAGAGAGAGAGAGAGAGAGAGAGAGAGAGAGAGAGAGAGAGAGAGAGAGAGAGAGAGAGAGAGAGAGAGAGAGAGGGAATCAACACCACAGTGTCCAAATCCAACAATGCTGGACGTACGGTATGCCCGCCATAGAAGGCAATCTCTTCACTGTTGCTGACCACACGAGAGTTCACATAGCGCAAGTAGCCATTGCGGTGTGCTTCCTCTGCGACTAGCTTGCCGAACGACGGAGCGCACAAACGCAGGATGCCGCCCGTACAGAGGAACGTTGCCACGCCAATCATGGAGCTTAGCGACATATTGGCCTGGGCCGACGATGCCATGTGATACAGCGTGTAGTTCATGAACAGCAAGTCAAGCAGCGGTTTGCTCACATTGCTGTACACGTGTGCCACAGTAGTAGAGAACGAGCGCAGGTCGTCCGTCAGCGATTGGTCGACGTTTGCCAAACGCGCATCCAGGTTGGACACGCGGTAGTAGGCCTGGTCCTTGAAGTACTCGTTGTAGGCGTGATTCACCATCTTAGTCCGGATAGACAGCGCCAGTGAACTCTCCAAGTACCGGATGGCACTGTTGATGAAAGTCGCAGGCAATGCTACAAGCAGCCATTTCAAGATCGCCATGATAAAAACATCGGGTCTCCTTTCCACAATGGCTTTGACGATGGAGCCGTCCAAATTGGCAATGTAGATCGACAAGAACGTCCGAACAACTAGCGTGCATGTGTGCAGGAACAAGATCACTGACTGCTTGCAGAATGGACCGGTGAAAACGATCGACAGCAATTTACGCAAACGTACCAGAAACTCCCGATTGAGAGATGGCACATTGCGCTTTCCTCCAACGCCATGTTCATGCAGTCCAGGTAGCTCAGCAACTAGCTCCTGGTCGGTGGGCCCCTCCTTACGTCGCCGAAGCTGTTTGGCAATAAGTTTGTCCAAACCTGACAACTTCAAACCGAGGTAGGCACCTCCGGCCAGGGCTGCACCGCCTGCGCCATACTGCCATAACTTGGACTGAACAGACGGCATAATCAGTTGCGTAATAGCAGAGGCTTCAGCTTCTTCTCGCCATCACAAAATCCTCTCCTGAAATCTTGTTGGGGAAATACACTGCCCCACTTCCTCCAGGATGATGTACCCTTCGGGAACAGGCAGTGGAAGAGAAAACTCTATCACTCAAACTCGAGTCAAAGGAGAAAAACAAATCACACTGTAACTAACGTTACTTTGACTCGGACACGGAGCTGGAGTCGGATGCTAGAACTGACTGATCACTTTACCTGACCTGATACAGGCGATGCGGTGAATGGTTTCAGCTCAGACTCAGAGCGTCAGATGTCGCAGTCTGAGATGCCACACATCTCGCCCAAAAAAGCAAAAAATAGAAACGGATTTTGTGCATCAAGATCTATCAGTCACGTGAGCGCGTGACACAAGCCAAACATTATGCACATACTTGTCTTGAAATTGCAAATTAATTTAATAATTTGGACATTCAGTGTAGTGGTTGTATCGCTAGTAAAGCTAGTAAATTAGGGTTGCTTTCAAATGAAAGCATTTGCAACTTGCTTTTTATGAGCCTCGTCGCACTCCGATTTCTACGTCCTGATCACCGAATTCCGAATTTCGAGGAAAATGACTTTCGATCTGAACGTTTTTGTGGTAAGTCCTTTTACTACTCTGCTTCGACTTTTAAATTGCACTGTAATTAAATTGTATAAACACTGCTAACAATGCATAGCATCATGGTGCAGAACTTTGACCTTCGAAGTTGCACGGTATAGTACCACTGTGACGTTTTACTAGTGGTGAATGTATCTGTATGCTTGCATTGCTTGGTTGAGTCACACGAGACCAAACGTGATCCGAACTAGGCCACATTGCATATTGCTATATATTGCAAAACAAGATATTGCAGCTGAAGAGGTCCGAAGAGCATCATGGCAGGGTTTCAACTGATGCAGTGAAATTTTTAAAAAGATTACCGAATTG
This sequence comes from Sycon ciliatum, assembly GCF_964019385.1. Classification (NCBI taxonomy): domain Eukaryota; kingdom Metazoa; phylum Porifera; class Calcarea; order Leucosolenida; family Sycettidae; genus Sycon; species Sycon ciliatum. The sequence continues at coordinate 10,587,063 of NC_088644.1, forward strand.
AATGGAAATCTTAAGGTCGGTTCACATATTGCCGGTAAGTGCCAGGACCGGGGCCAGGAGTGCCTCTTGCAACCTCTGCCGGCGGATGGCGCTTATGTGAACCGTTGCAATGCGTACCAAAATCATACGGTAAATCATCGGCGGTGAGGGCTGGCAAAGTTGGTCCAACTTTGCGGCTTGCCCTGGCAACGATCCTGTACAATTTTGAGCAACAGTGGTATGTGAACCGTGCACGCCCATGATCGCCCGTACCGACACCCAGACTTTTGCAAAACAATTAAACCAAGGCGTGTCCTAAAATATCCTAAATTATAGGCTAAAGATCAGATCCGTTCGCCATTCTTGTAGTCTCTTCAAGTCGGGCAATTTTAAGTCAGCATACCAATTGCTAACCCGTCAGTCTTGGATGCTCTGTGGGCTATTCTGCAACTCATGACACCAATACGTTGGAAACAAATGCAAAAGATGATCGGTACATTTGCACGTTTTCGTGACTTCATCAGAGCTTCCCCGGCCTGTTTTTAGCGAGCAGTGGAGTAGTACAAGTACAAGCACTCCCTGAAAACAACCCACTCAGCTTATGTGAGTCATCAGCAAGGCGTATAGTTATACGATTCGGAGCTATGGACATTTCAAGTTACGGGCAGTGCCCGGTCCTGGACTACCCGGGTAAACGAGGTATTAGTGTACTTAACTTTCTCTGTATGCGTGCATGCCATGTGGTTTTGTTTTCGCTGCTTTTCTCTATTGAAGTCTTTGTGTTAATACATTTTGTGATGTATTTCTGCTATTGCTGCTGCTGCTGCTTCTGCTCTTGTTTGCATGTATAGAGCGGTGGGTGTGCCGGCACTGCTGTGGATGTCACCCTCTTCCCACTTGACACAATCAAGACACGTATGCAGTCAAAGCAAGGTTTCAAGGCAGCCGGTGGCTTCAACGGTGTCTACGCAGGCCTGGGTCCAGTCGCTCTAGGATCAGCACCAGGAGGTTCGTGACATTGCCCGTAGTATTTATTTGTTTAAAAAAATTTTTTTTAATTATTTTTACAATGAAGAAGACCCAATCCTGAACCGAAGAATGTGTGCAATGTAATGTATCTTGGAACGTTGTTTTACACCGGTGCGCGTGTGTGTGTGTGCGTGTGTGCGTGGGTGTGTGTATGTGTGTGTTTGCGTGTGTGTGTGTGTGTGTGTGTGTGTGTGTGTGTGTGTGTGTGTGTGTGTGTATGCGTGTGCACATGTGTGTATGTTATGGCAGCTGCCGTGTTTTTCTTCAGCTACGAATCATTCAAATCATTATGTGAGCCAAGAGCAGGAGAACGCTACTTGCCACTGGTGCACATGTCTGCTGCTTGTGTTGGCGAAGTTGTGAGTGCGTTGTTGTTATTACTAGGATATCTGCCAAGTGATTAGAAGCGGTGAGGCCTCCTGCAGTTTCATACAGAATTACAGATGGAGCGGACTCGCTCCCTTCTATTTACACTGCAACGTTCGAACACATTTTCGTAGTTAAAACAACGTTTCGGCATATAGCCCTCATCAGGTTTGCAATGATGTGCACTCTACAAAGGAGCAGCAAATATACTGTGCTGTGCTGTGTTTGCGCCAAATGTGTCAGCTACAAAGGTGGCGAAAGGGATTGGTGATATATTAATATCCAGATACGATATATTCACAGTAGTGCCCAGCCAGCATTAGTGTTTACTTGCGGCCGCAAGTTGCGGATTTCAACAGCTTCTCGCAGTTTTCTGCTTGCTCTGTCGCCTGCCCTTGCCAGGACTGACACAGCCGAGAACACACTATCCGCAGCAGCTATACTCTCGCCGGAATGTTTGTCGCGCACGTGGTCACCCCATGGCTTATCGAGAGTGCGACGGCGTGCCTCGCCATTGTGCTCCCGAATTCTTGTTTCCAAGGAGCGTTCCGTCTCCCCTACATACGTTTCCCGGCACCATTTGCATTGCAATTCGTAGACTACATTCTTTGTCATACATACTCGTTCGCCTCCAGACTGACAGGTAATGCAAGGCCCTAGTGGACGTCCTCTTCGTCTTTTTTCAGTAATGTTGGGCTCGTTTACGCACTTGGGTGGTAACAGCGCCGAACGGCACAGTTGACGCCTGAGGCTGCCCGAGTGCTCGTATACGACACGTACCGGCAACTTGTATTTCCGTATTGCTTTGTTCACATGGTGGTGTACTTCATCGGACTTGAACGGTAGTTTAAGGAAGGCAGAGCGGGGATTACCGCGTCGTCTACGCCGAGGTTTCCTGGCAGCTTCCCTTGCTTCCGATATGATACTGTCTGGGTAGTTATTTATGCGCAGTTGTTTGTGTATTTTTTGTTCGCTCTCGGCTTGCATCATGGGGTTAGACGATAGTCGCTGTGCCCTTAGGAATTGAGATTGAGCGACGGCTAACTTGATGTGGTGAGGAACTGCCGATGAATAATCCACCAGTAGGCCACTACTGCATGCCTTCTGGAACAATTTGAATGACAGCTCTCCGGTTTGCCCAACCACGATCGTTACGTCCATGTAGTCTATGCAGCCACTGTCACAACTTAATTCATGCGTGAATTTGATACGTTCGTGGCTGGTGTTGAATCTTTCTATGAGCTCCAGAAGGCGCTGCCTGCCATGTGTCCATAGGATGATGATATCGTCGATGTATCGTCTGAACAGAATAGGTTGGAAGGGTGAGTCCTGAAGAAGTCGTGTCTCAATGGTGTGCATAAACAGGATGGCAAATGGAGGTGCCAGGTTGTTCCCCATAGCAACCCCATCTAGCTGGTGGTAGATCTGTCTGCCAAATCTGAAGTAGTTATGACTCAGAACAAACTTCAGTAGTGTCCTGACTTGGGTCACGCTCAGCCCGAGCATATCAACTCTGTTATAGTGTTGCTCTAGCACGTCACTAACGGCATTCACGCCCTCTTCGATCGGTATGCTGGGATACAAACCCACCACATCCATCGTAGCCAGAATCGTTCCAGCAGGTGCTTTAAGGCCAGGGTATATGGTGCGGATATTGTCTAGCGCGTCTTTGGTGTTGATGAGGTGCGATGGGACAAATGCAAGCAGTTGATGCAATATGCGTTCGAGAACCACCGAAATTCCTGTGACTGGACTGTCACAAGCAGAGACAACAGGTCGGAGGGGCAAATTTTGCTTGTGGTCCTTTGGAATCTATCTGGATATTAATATATCACCAATCCCTTTCGCCACCTTTGTAGCTGACACATTTGGCGCAAACACAGCACAGCACAGTATATTTGCTGCTCCTTTGTAGAGTGCACATCATTGCAAACCTGATGAGGGCTATATGCCGAAACGTTGTTTTAACTACGAAAATGTGTTCGAACGTTGCAGTGTAAATAGAAGGGAGCGAGTCCGCTCCATCTGTAATTCTATCTGCCAAGTGTATGCACAATGTAAACACACATATGCACACACATACGCACACTCACATACAACACATGCACACACACACACACACACACGCGCACACACATGCACACACACACACGCACACACACACACCCGCGCGCGCGCGCGCACACACACACACACACACACACACACACACACACACACACACACACACACACACCGTATCACACTATGCTGTACATGTAATATCTCAACATTCTCACACTGTGTTATGTTGACTACTGGTGTTGGTGTTTGCAGACTAGCTGTGCCATCCGAGTGCCCATAGAGGTCATCAAGCAACGCGCACAAACCAACAGTGCCATGTCTAGTGTTAGCATCCTGCGAAATGTCATGGCTCAGGATGTAAGTTGACATTCTACGAAGTGTCAATATTCAGCAGGCACGTACATGTACATGTAGTTGACATACCTAAATGTAGAAGCAGTCATGCCTCATGCCTCATGCCTCATGGTTGTGTTATTCATGTGGACTGGATGGGTGGAATTTTAGAATATGTAGCCACACATTGGTGGCTTTTGAAACCTTCCCTGATGGTGTTCTACTGGTCTTCTTTATCACTCATGAGTAATTTGCGGGATAGTAGTGAAATATGCCTTTCTCGGTCCTGTGGTCTGACTGTCAATGTTCTCGGCCTGGCCTGTGTTCAACCACTGTTGTTTGTGGTCTGCACCGCTCCATGTATTCATTGTGATGACAAGAGACGGCGTTATCTTCGCTACCGTGATCGTGTGGCCTGTGTGTGGTTGCCTTCTAGTTTGTACTCGTGATGTTTGTTTTTATTCTTGCAGGGATTCCGTGGTCTGTACCGTGGCTATATGGCAACCGTGCAAAGAGAGGTATGTGCATTTGTATGTGTGTGTGTGTGTGTGTGTGTGTGTGTGTGTGTGTGTGTGCTGAACCTTCCAAGCGGCTTTGTCCGATCTGAAATTGACTTGGTCCAGCAGCGCAACATCATGGAACACCTGGCCACCCCACCCACTGCTGAAGAGGCCCAGCGCTGCCTTCGCTATCTTACGAACGGGAAAGCTGCTGGAAGCTCCGGCATTCTACCGGAAATGGTCAAATACAACTGCGACCTATTCTATGCCAATCTGTTTAAGCTCATTACCGCGGTTTGGGAGGAGGGCGTAGTACCGCAAGATTGGGTGAATGCTGAGATAATACCGATACCCAAGAAGGGTGACCTCACTAGCTGCGACAACTGGCGTGGCATCGCACTCCTCGACGTCATTGGCAAGCTGTTCGGACGCCTGCTGCAAAACCGATTGCAGAAAGTCGCCGAAAGTGTGCTGCCTGAATCACAGTGTGGTTTCCGGAAAGGTCGCTCCTGCACGGACATGACGTTTGTTGTTCGCCAGGTTGTGGAGAAGTGTCACGAGCACCAATCCAAGGGATTCCTGGTGTTTGTCGATTTGAGGAAGGCATACGATTCTGTTCCGCGTGCTGCACTGTGGATTGTCCTGCTGAAGCTGGGAGTCCCGGAGCAACTGGTCAGCCTTCTGAAGTCTTTTCACGACAACATGACAGCCACGATCATCGTTAATGGTTCCCCCACTGAAGGCTTCCCAGTGTGCAACGGATTGCGCCAAGGGTGTACAATGGCACCAGTCCTTTTCAACTTGTTTGCTGGTGCAGTGATGGAACGTTGGTGCGCACGCGTCCAAGAGCGTGGAGTGTCTGGTTTTCCACTCCGTACCTGTGCCGATGGTCAGCTTTTCAAGAGATCTAAGCGTGGTAATGATATGGTCATCACAGATGGTGAGTTTGCTGATGATGCAGCCTTGTTTGCACCCAGCCACTCGGATGCTCAGCGTATGCTTGAGATATTTGCGGAGGTCAGTGGAGCATTCGGGCTGTCTCTCAACATGGCAAAGACAGTGTTCATGGCTGTTGGGCATCAGATCAACGACAGTGACCGTACCCCGCTAAGCGTACAAGGCAACGCCATCCAGCATGTCAGCCAGTTCACATATCTCGGCTCAGTGGTAACACCAGACGGACGATGCCACACCGATGTGTCCAACCGCATAGCTGCTGCATCTAAGGCCTTCGGCAGCCTCTACTCGTCAGTTTTTCGGAACACTTCACTAACATCCAAGACGAAACAACACACGTACACATGCTGTGTGTTGTCGGTGCTGTTGTACGGGGCTGAGAACTGGACACTGTTGCGTGCCGACATACGTCGCCTTGAACAATTCCACAACCGCTGCGTTCGTGTCATTCTCGGCATCTCGCGTTCCAAACAGTGGGAGGACCACCTGTCATCTGCCTCGCTGCATAGCATGTGCGCTACAGAGCCAGTTGCTGACATGGTTGCCCGTCGACGGCTGCAGTGGCTTGGCCACATTGCCAGGATGGACGACCACCGGCTTCCAAAGACAGTGTTGTTCTCGTGGCTCCATACTCCACGCCCTGCTCATGGCTCCAGGCGTCGATGGCGTGATGTGGTACGCGATGACCTCAAGGCGTTGGGTCTATACACCGGTTGGTACGACCTCGCAGCTGAACGTGGCGAGTGGATCCAGTCCATCTCGGATGCTATTGTTGCACGGCGCTTACGCCTTGAAACGACAGCCAAGTCAGTGTGTTGTGCGATCTGTGAGCGACTCTTCGCCAGTGAAAGCGGACTTCGGCGGCACAAATGCAGGGAAGAGCGACTGAAGCCGATCCATGAACAGGCCGGTGCTGTGTTGTGCGAAACGTGCCATCGTTGGTTTGCTAGCCGAGGTGGATTTGCTGTGCACAGCTGCTCTCCCAGTCTTGGTGACGCTCCAGTTCCAGAGATTGTTGCACCTCGCCCACCTGATTGCAGCCAATGTCATTACCACTGCCACACCTGTGACCGCTGTTTCCGGAGCAAAGCTGGGCACCGCCGGCACAACTGCAACTCCAACCGCAGAACATGCAGCTCTGGCTCTGAGCGCCGCACCATCCCATGCCCGACCTGCTCTCGGAAGTTCACACGTCTCCAGTACCTGGCTCAACACAAATGCAAGAAGTAACTCTGCCCTCCTTGCCTCTTTGAGGCACTGCATCACCTTTAGGTGGCAGTTTCAAGGTTCAAGGTGTGTGTGTGTGTGTGTGTGTGTGTGTGTGTGCGCGCATGCGTACGCGTGCATGTAGAAAACTTCGAGGTATGTGCATTTGTATGCGTGTGTATGTGTGTGTGTGTGTGTGTGTGTGTGTGTGCGCGCGCGCGCGCGTGTGTGTGTGTGTGTGTGTGCCCATGCGTAGTACGTGTGCATGTGGAAAACGTCTAACCAGTGTTACTTGTGATGTCCGACTCTTCACCAGAGCTACTTTGTTCAGAGGCCTCGGCTGCTTATCTCAACATATTTGCCATGCAATATTCCAGGTGTGGTGCTGTGTTTTGTTCTGCACAGATTCCATTCTCCGTACTACAGTATCCACTATGGGAAGGCATGAAGGTATGATTCACTTGTTGAATTTCTATTACCGTAGTAACGCACATATAGGCGCACATATAGGCGCATGTGCCTGTATTCGTATATAAGCGCACTCTCCCCTATAAGCGCATGCTCTTGTTGGCGAAGCACTACCAAAATTCTCACTTTGACACAATCACGGATAAAAGTCTGCAAACAGCATACAGGAACCATGAAACTGACACTACAAGACCTAGTCAAACACAAAGACTCTCGCAAACGAACTCTGATCGCGCATGCGCGTTTAGGTGAAAATATTTCATTTTCGAAAATTGGATTCGTAGCAAAAATTCACTTATAAGCACATGTGCTTATATGTGCGTTAGTACAGTATCTATTTAATACATGCACTAGGTAAACTTGCACTTGAAAACACCGCCATTCCGGCAACAGGCTCTCAGCTGCACCAAATAAATAACTTTGCCAATATTTCGCCCATTGGGCATCATCAGGGCATTGAGGAAGGGGAGGCAAAAACACGAAATATAAAGACGAATAATGCAGGCATGGCGGTGTTTTCAAGTGCAAGAAATACGCTGCAATGGAGTTTGGGAATTCTGAAGAAACACTAGGTAACTTGTGTATTCAAATCTTGGCTCTGTACTATAAATGTTCATTTTCCATTTTTTGTGCGTTGCTTTTCATCACCCAAGCGAACCTGGGCAAATTATCAGGGATCGGCTCTCTCCGGATGGCAGTCAGCGCTCTGTGGAGCACTCGCTGGTAAGTGATATATCGGGACATACACGGGAGAAATGAGTGGCTATGACTATGAGATCTGCTGCAAGTTGGATTTAAGACCTGAATGCGAATGTGTGCGCCTGTCTACTCAGGTCTGAAATCACACGGGTTGCGTATTCTGTGATAAGAAATAAAGTGCTGGACACGTGCATGTACCAGCATTCGCCGTTTCTAACGACTAAGGTAACTGCACTTGCGGCCGCGGAATTTTTCTAATCATGATGAAATGCTAGAAAACCTCCGAAAACTACGCAGGCATGGCCCGAATGAAGCCTCGCACATATGTTTCAGGTGCCGCGACTTGTTTGGCTGGACGTTGCGGGATTCACACCCCCAATGCACATCCACCTGGCGCGTGCGGCACACATCTTAATCTCTCTCTCTCTCTCTAGTTACATCAGTTTGTTCCTGTTGCAGATTTCATTCTTTGAGAGTGGATTGCACTGTGATCATGCTCCAGTGCTCTTCAATTGAGTTCGGCGTGGTGCGCAGAACTGCAAACCAGAACTGCAAACCCAGGACTGCAAACCAGAACTGCAAACCCAGAACTGCAAACCCAGAGCTGCAAACCCGGACCTGCAAACCCAGAGCTGCAAACTCATCATCACACTATTCCATATTCTCACTACAGTGTTGTTGGGTTTGCTGATGTGTTTTGCTCAGGTGCATTTTCAGCTGCTGTGACCACTCCACTCGACGTTGCCAAGACGAGAATAATGCTGGCGCCAGTAAGGACAAGTTTAGCACTTGTAGGCACTACAGTGGCACGTAATTCTAGCGGAGAGTCGTACTAAGTGTATGCCTTCATGGACCATGATTTGTAGTATTTTTGATTTGTAGTATTTTTGATTTGTACTTGATTTGTAGTATTTTTGATTTGTAGTATTTTTGATTTGTAGTATTTTTGATTTGTAGTATTTTTGATTTGTAGTATTTTTGATTTGTAGTATTTTTGATTTGTAGTATTTTTGATTTGTAGTATTTTTGATTTGTAGTATTTTTGATTTGTAGTATTTTCATCTCTTTTGTACATAGAGTTGTGCAGACTGTATTCCAAGGAGAACAAAACAGCTGTCTTTCTGTAGCTTCTTCATAGTCCAGTATTCATTTCAACAGGCAGCTTGAGGGCATCAGGATGCTGTTAAACGTACGGCTGTCATACCCAACTTCTGCATTCTAGATTGATTAGTGGTTATCATGCCAGCAGTCTGGGGCTTCACAAGGAACTTGTGTACTTGAAGAAGGTAGTACTGATTTCACGGCTTTGGAATTCTGTTCTGTATGCTTGCAGAAAGGCAGCGTTGAAGCCAAGGGCCATATGCCTACGGTGGTACGACTCGTGTACAGGGAAGCTGGCCTAGCAGGGTGAGTGCTGCTGGAACTGACTTGCATGGCTGCACGATTTGGTAGTCGCACACTGTTGCTGGGATACCACGGGGGGGGGGGGGGGCATCATGATGCTGCCGTGTTGAGTCCAGCTCTGATTACGTACACGCTCCGCAGCCCAGCAATTGTGATCCAGTTAGTACTTACTGGTCTTATTGTGTCTTGTCCATTGTCACAATGTGCATTGTACACAAGCACATCTGCTGGGACCAGAAAAGTCACTCGACCTGCGTCGATACTGGCAATTACGGGAATAAGTTGCAAATCGGTGGCAGTGATTTTTAGTTGTGCAGTACGAATAGTTATATCTCTAGTGTGCACTGTGTTTCTGAAGCTCGTGCCGCCGTGTGTGTCTGTATCTGTGTGTGCGTGTGTGCGTGCGTGCGTGTGTGTGTGTGTGCATGTACATGTATGTGTGTGTGCTGCAACTGTCAGGATATTCGCTGGCGTTATACCGCGCGTGTGCTGGATTGGCATCGGTGGCTTTGTGTACTTTGGTGTATACGACTCGCTACGCAACTTCTTCCACCAGCGAGATACCTGAATTGTGCTTCTCTTACCATACAAACCTTGCACACCTTCTGGCAGATTCCAGGACCCAGGAGCTGAGTACCTGACCATATTACACCAACAGTCGGACATGGACACTGGTCTCATCACAATTCCAGGGCTCGTTGGTTGTATCACACCCACCGACATCTTGTTGGAAGCCAGCAGATACTGGCATGGCTGTGCCGTGATCGCTGCATCTGTTTCACGAATTTGCCATGTGTCTGGATGGCAAGCGTACCGGGAGCATCGGTTCTGTATTCTCTCCCCTTGTACGGAGCTAGGTGTGTCACTTACAGCCATGCTGAATATAGGGACCACCATTGGCAACAATTGAGCTTGCGTGATCCCGGGATCCTTCCCAAGCTGCTGAGTGAGCTGCAGGCTGTCGTGGCCTTCCTGTCCTGGCGTCCGCCTCGCTACGCTTTCACGACGTTTATTTATTCCTATTTTTTTATTTCCTAGCCAGTTTGTTCAATGGAGTACCACTGGTTTATGCCACGTGTATGGTGGTATCTTTGCCCAATGAACATGGCATGCCGGCATGCGGTTCTACTCACACCATGGTACTGTCTCCAGCCAACGCCAGGCACTGGCACTGTACGTTGAGATTCACACAGTCCATGCTGTGAGCCGAAACTCTTTGATCCTGGTGATTGCATGTGCAGTGTCGGCAATGAGCAAAGGCAATTGCCGAGCAACAAGTTGGAAGTTCCAGCGGCAAATTATTTTTTCAAGTTTCTTAGCTGTTTGTTTAGGTAGCGTTCTCTTCAGTTGTGACAATGGCCATCTTTATTCTGAATTTCGTGGACGTCAAAAATAATAATACCTTGCCACTCAACTGAAAAAAAGGTTTATTACGGCGATTGCAAGGGACTCCTTAACCTTGACCTCTTTGTGCAACTTTGCATGATGACATGCATGCAGGGGGGAGGGGGTGCTGAGCAAATTAATACAATAGAAGGTACAGTTGTGAACAATGCCATAATGTGCAATGATGTGCTACATCACGTCCGCCAGAATGAAGTTGGAAAGCATGCACGTCTTCCACCAGACATGCACGCCCCTCCGACTGCACACAGGATTGGTACACTCACGCAATGCATATGGCTGTTTAGCACTTGTACAAATTCAAAACAATATACATAGCAGCAGCAATGCTAAAACAGACAGGTAAACTGGTAAAAAGTAAAAAAGATAGTGCCCGGACGGACTGGTAAAATAGAAGACTAGTTAAGTTGACTGTACAAACAGGGAGAAGAGAAGCCACCCGCTAATGTTTGAAAAGATAGCTCTGCGTTCAAAAGCAAATGTATGAGAAGGAAAAAAAGCCAGGGTTTGGAGTACCTGGAGAGGTGGGGGCGCCGGCTACATACACCATTATCCTAGTGCAATTGTTGACTGATTTAGATCAAAAATTAATATTCTCAACTGAGTATTTGCAGCAAATATTAAAAAAATAACAAATAAATATGAAAGTATGCATCGTCGAATAAAGTGAACAGAGTACGATGTAGTACCAAGTCTGAAATTCAACCAGCCAAATACAGGACAGACTGTGCCGTGAAAAGTTGAAAACACAGGATATACTGTGCCATGCATAGCATAGGATAGACTGTGCCGGGAATAGGATAGGATAGACTGTGGCGTGAAAACACAGGATAGACTGTGCGGGGGTCTTACTTCAATGAGCCAGATCTCCTCACCGGGAGAACAGCAATATATTATACTGGCATTCTCTAGTCGTTGGTGTGCGAATGGATTTTATGAGATGTAGAAGTGATGTTGCTTGGAGAGGACGACGACGAACGTGAAGAGTAGCTTGGCAGCTAGCGGCGACGGCAGTGTGATATGGCACAGGCAGTCAGAGTGGCTGTGTGCCTGCGGTGCTGCGGTGCTGACACCGGCAAGCAGTGTGGTGGTGCTCTCCGACAGCGGCAACAGGCAAACGTCCACCTCCTCGGCCATGCCACCGCCACGGCCGGGCGAAGGCAGCGCCGAGCAGGGGAAGTCTCGGAACTCGACGTCGCACAGGTTGTACGTCCAGCTGTGCGTTTCACGCAGACCCTCGTCAGTACTGATCAGCCGCACGTTGGACGGTGAGAGTAAAAGAATGCACTGATGGCGGGACAGCGGTAAAATGTTCGCCGATTCGGGGCTCGATGCAGCCGTAGAGTTGCTGCTAGAACTCTCACCAACGCTAGCAGCAGTGGCAGGAAGAGGTATCATGCCTGTGATGAAGGTGACGTCACATGGACAGAACCAGATGATATCCTCCAGCAGGCAGTGTTGCAGCATCCTGGAGAAGACAAGACACAAGAATGACAACACCATCCAGTGCTTGTAAATTCTTCACATCACATGCATAGGACTTAGCACAAACACTTGAAGGCTATTGCAGTGAGCATGCGCGCCGAAGAACGGACATGCTGGGATTCTGCCAAATGAACACATTGCAGTGCAGCCTGGATTGGCAAGGCCAAATCAACGTAGAGCAGTTCACTGCAATGAACACATTGCATTGCAGCCTGGATTGCCAAGGCCAAATCAACGTAGAGCAGTTCACTGCAATGAACACATTGCATTGCAGCCTGGATTGGCAAGGCCAAATCAACGTAGAGCAGTTCATTGGTACACATGATCAGTACTGTATGGTGCACACATTACAATGTGTGCACCATACAGTACTGATCATGGGCATCACTAACATACACACACACACGCACGCACGCACGCACGCACGCACACACACACACACACACCGTGAACTCACCGTTGAAAGCTGGAGCAGCTGGTGAGAATCGGCGGGGCGAGCATTTGCGGCTGCAGCAACGCAATCAGTTCCATACTGGAGAGAATACCATGTCCAGTGTGAGCTATAAGGTCCATAGCTCCGCTGACCGGCTTAGTAACAACACCAACCAGACCACGACCAACACCCACCAGAGAACTACCCATCATCTTGAGACCGCCAGTCACCATAGCAACGGATCCAGACGATCCCTGGGCGGCGGTTGCCACGGCGCTGCTCTGGTCGGAACTGGAGGACGAGGATGTTCTTCCACTGGCGCCGGCAGCACTGCTGTCTGTGTGCATGAATGGTTGGAGTGGATGAGCAGCAAGACCAGCGATAGCACCCAGCCATGCCATGCCCAGGCTGTGCAGACCCGTGCGCAGGCCGACGTCATTGCCACGGCGACGCATCTTCTGCTGCTGCTCGGCGTGCTGCTTGTCCAGCGAGAGGTTGTCCAGGTTACGGGCGGCACTCTCCGCAAAATGAGACAGTGACGTCAAGACACCCGCTGAGAGATGGCGCAGTAGTGATGTGGTACCACCGCTCAGGCCATTCAAGAAAGAGCTGGGACCCTGGCTGAGGCCTTGATACGGCAACTGTACGAGATCACGTACACCGTATCCCACATTGCGTACCAAGCCACCAGGAGAACCGAGCAGCTCCAACGAGGAGACCAGCCAGCCAAGAGAGGAAAGCGCCAAGGAGATGTAGTGCAGACTGGCAGTCTCCAGTAGTGTGACCGGGGAGCTAAGTCCTGGCCACAGGCGGAACGCTTCGAGACGCAGCGGCGACTGATCGATGGACACGAACACCTTGCGTGACGTGTGCATGGTCAGGCTGATGTGGATCTGTGACACGCTCCACTCGCCGATACGCAGCGGATGCAGAGCTGTGGGCATAGCCTTGGCAAGTGGAGCGGGTAATCCGCACAGCGACACCTGCTTCAGTGGCGCGTCAGCACTGCGGTCCTCGTGTGGCGATACTGCAATATTGGCAAAGTCCTTGAGGGCGGTGAGCTGAGCGAGCAGTGCGTCTTCAACATGAACAACCAGCCTGGGAAGTTGCACAACAAGTCTGGATGGGAAGTTATCACTGGTGAGCTCAAGTCCAATGAACACGGTGTTGGCGTCCTGGCTGCCGGGAGAAGCAGGCATGTGCTGGCGAGCACGTTCACTAATGGGATCTACCTGTCGAGCCAGCACCACGGGAAAGTCCACGTCCTCACTCTTGCGCAGATTCTCGGCTTGCACGTAGCCAATGGTGAGGTTCACCGAGCGCGTACCGCAGGACTGTGACATGACCTTACATGCCAGGTTAC
>NC_088644.1:10605752-10758252 GCF_964019385.1 Sycon ciliatum
CCAGACGCACATTGCTCGAGGCTACCAGGCATGGCTCGGACCGGGGGTTGGTGGACACGTCACCGGCATGCACAGCACTCCACTTCTCCAGCGACAGGAGAGCAAACTGCTGCAGGGCCGGGAACGACGGGTGGAGAACGGTAGGCGGTCGGCCGGGCATGATGGCATCCAGGTCCTTGTAGGCGTTGAAGAGGTGAAGCTTGACGGAGGAGCCACACGCCGATGCCTGACGGATGTGTGCCACGGACGAGTGAACAAGAATGCAGGCGGCCAGCAGCTGTGGCTCTACCTGGCTACACGTGCATGTTGCCTCCACTCGCCAAGTGGTGCCCGCCGTGCACAGGTGTGACTCCACCAGGACCTGCTGCAAGCTGCTCACAAACAGGTCAAACGTGACGACGCACTCAAAGCGGGCCATGGCGGCGTTCCACACCTGCAGCTCGGCTGGAACACTGGCTATGTCGCTGTCATGCCACGGTACTGGCATCACATCCAGTGCTGTGACGTAACGCGGCAGAGGATACTTCCAGGTCATGGAGGCGCGTGGAGGGTTGACCAAGTGGTGCGTCCAGAACGACACTTGACGTGTCTTGGGCATGACGAATCCCTCGCCGCCGCTGGGTGCCAATTCAAAGCGCACCATCTGATCTTGCTCCGTGGGACTAGTGTACATGGCCGACATCAGAGGCCGCACATCGGCAATGGATGAAGAGGAGGTGGTGGCAGAGGAGCAGAGTGGCGATGATGACACTTCACCTTGGCTGCTACTCACTGCCAGCAACCTCTCAACGGTGGGCAGCAATGACTGGGCCAGGATCTGCAAGTCAGCTACACGTTTCTGACAACACAGAACGTGAACGTCGTTGCAGCTTGCCGTGGCATTCCAGCACATCGTCGACGCCGGTGATTGCCAGAAAAGCAGCTCGGACGAAGCGGCAAACGGCAAGAGCAGACGATGACGACAGGCACTGGCCGGGGACGTCAGCGAATCGCTCACCAGACACGCCGACATAGCCACACAGTTGACATTGCCAGACATGTAGGGAAAGGTGGTACTGTTGAGTCTAGCCAGCTGCAGTTCGGACGTGCCAACGACTAACTGCACGTGGCTCTCGTCAGCACCAAACACTTCCAGGACAATCTGTGCAGTAGCTACGCTGAGCGAGACTGGAAATCGTACGGGTGCGGTGGCGGCAGGTACAGGTGCGGCGACAGCACTGCCGCCCAGTGACCAGCTCTGCTGCAATTTACTAGGGGTGTCGACCGGTGTTGCGTAATCGGCAAACGAAGACTTCCCACAGTCCTGGGACATGTCTACGGCCGACGCGGACTGCTCTGCTTCTTCACACACCGTGTCGTCGTTCTTGCTTCTGGACACAATTTGCTGCAGTCGACGCAGTGTCAGAGCAAGTCTGTCCAGAATAGTCACCGTCACAGAAACACGAACAGGGCGGCCAAGAGAGACATCCAAACCATCTGCAGAACAAGACGGAAGACAGAAGATGGAGAAAGAGAAACAAAGTGAGCACGGCGCAGTGGATCACTACTATTACTAACGGGCTTCCATGCCACTACCAGAGAAAACAACACACCAGAGCAACGCTAGTGAGACAGACACCGCAGTTTTTTTCCCATCAAAAAGTTCAGTAAAGTGGTGGAGTCTCCTCATGGGCGTCAGACCCTGACAATCACAGGCACTTTACGCCCTATCGGGACATAATACTGGCTGGTAATGCACATGTACTTCCAAGTACTAGAGTACAACATAACTACACCTGCCAGGGCTGGGGTTCGTTGAGGGCAAAGCAGCACATAGCTGCAGTAAATGCATGCACGTGCACACGAGGAGACATTACAAAGTTTCGTCAAAACCCCTTAGAGCAGAGTGGGGCCTGTGTTACGCGGCTACCATACCAGTACGGCGTGCCGAAAATAGGTGGTCATATTCCACGGGGTCTTTCAATGTCGTTTCTAACTTACGTGTACATGTACAATACTGGTGAAGGGCAAGGCATACACAGTTTACCTGGTGCAAAGCTATCACCAGCAGTCGGTGTTTTGCCGTGGCAGTTCAGCTTGAAGAAAGACGGTGACACGCCGCTACGGCTAAGTGAACATCCCCGCCTTGTCTCCACAATCGTCACGATACCTGGCCATTACAAACGCAAAGCAGAGAGCAGGATAAAGAGCAGGATAATGATGAGCTAAAGGCCAGTGGTACACAGATAGAGGCATGGTGCACCTTCCTGCAATACCAGTATACTTGTATAATCTGGTTCCATGCTAGAGATGTGTACAACAAAGGCGACACTATCAGAAATAACATTCTACCACACGACTATACAAAATTGAACAAATTCGATCGATGGGGTTGCATACACTCACATGTTTGTACCTCATTCAAATCTTGATAACATTTCACAAGCAAAAAGTGCCAAGAAAGAAGCCAAAGAGCTCAGCCCTTCAATGACAGCATAACCGAAGAGCTACAAAGCAGCGTTATGTTGCCTGAGGATTAATCAGTGTGAAACTCGAAGTTGCGGCCGGCTATTCTGATTTCTGTGCAATGTAGCGTTGTAGAGATATCACACTGGAAATGTCAGTCACTGCAAGAGTTTCTTTTCTCTTGTTCTCCTCGGGTGAGGGATTTCTCCTCTCTCACGCTTCGTGCGTGTGGGCAGAATAACGCTAAACTTAGTGCAATACCAGTTACTTGACAATCAGCTCATGCGGTAACATTGCACAAAACTGATCGACAGAACTGTCGTTCTACAACTAATTGGCTATCAGCTCTAGCATGCCTTGGGGGTGCGCACTCTAACAGCCTTCCAACTTGGAAGGTGCCTATGTTATTGCATAAGTGAGAACCTACACTTATTATGTGCGTTGCACGTGCGAATTCTTACCTTGGGCATCTGATGGATGCACTGTGAACTTGAGATCATGAACAGACAGCTGGAAGACGACGGATGACAACAGGTTGGCGTACAGGAGAACCGGCTGCTGAATGCTAGCACTCCACGTTCCGATATCGGGCAACGACAGGTTGAACGCCACACCTTGGCCGGTCAAGGACAACTCAATCGGGGTAGTGATGGTAGTGGTGTGAGAAGAAGTGCGGCGCATAGGTGAAGGTTCTGTTGGAGACATTGGCGGTAGGGACTCGGTCAAGATCATTACGTTCTCTTCACTGCCTGACAGGAACAGCTTCTGGATAACTGCCAGCAGGGGCTGAATATTGTTCTCCCATGCTGACAAACATGCTTCGAGCTGCACACATAGGACACAACACACCAAGTACGCACACACAAATACAGATGAGTTGCAAAAATTGAAAAATCCAGAATCACAGATTCAGCACTGCAAAATAGTGTTCACCCTAACGGACACCTTCTCTCCAATAAATGTATAGGCAATCTTCCTAGTGTAGAAGATAGCAAGATTGTATTCAAGGCCACGCCGTTTTTTCTATGTTTCGCGTCACCTTATTCGATGAAATCAATGAGGGAGGGCGAAAAAAATAAAAAGCCATCCAAAAAAAACCAGTGTACGTGCATTGCATTTGGGTACAGTGAAGCGACGTGGCACTGATCGTCTGCTCATGTACATGTACATAATGTTGACATGTACAGTGCTGGCAACTGAAATCCGACCCCCTGGGATTTCAGTTGCCAGCACTGTACATGAATACATGAGTGTATCCCCTCTGCCATGCTTGTGCCAGTTGTGGTCCAAACACAGGCGGCATGATTGTGTGACTTGCGGCCCAGCTTATTACACACACATGTGCAAATGCCATGTACATGTGTGTGAGCTGAGTACAATCATGCGAACAAATATTTAATTGATGCCAACATAATAGTTACGTGTAACAATCATGTTCCGTTTTTCTGGGTTTGCATTAATTGTATTGCATTTTCAAAAAAAATTGTTCCGTTTTTTTTTTTTTTTAAACTCCGGCTGTGAAATACATGCGCGCGGCCGCGCGGGGGACGCGAAACACAGATATATAACGGTGTGGCCCAAAGTTCAAACAAACAGGCAGCAAAGTCTGTGGGTTTGTCGAACTCGGACTGGTTCCCTTTCAGCTTGGGTTTCTGACAGAGGATGAATTTTCGGCCTGTGCCCGAAAAATGGGACAGTGATTCGGCAGCACAGCATAGTATGCTACAGTCCGCGGAAGAATGGGCATGCTTTAGTGAATAACACCGCGCCCAGAAAAGACAAATAAAACACCACAACAAAGCTCCTACCTGCCGGTGTCCAACATGTACGCTGATGAGCTGCAACATGGACATCTCCAGCAAGTTACCAACACGATACAACGTCATGTCAATGTTGCTAGCAGAATCTGGCAACTGCGGAAAGCAACAGCAGCAGCAGCAGCAGCAGCAGCACACACACACACACATACACACACACACGTGCACACACATGTGCACACACACACACACACACACACACACACACCTTGACCTTTGACCTTTGACGCCCATCGCCGGAGGCGATGATAGCAATGCTACGGCAGTAGCCATAGCAACTTGTGCTGGGATTGCACCATTCAACAGCTTGCAAGGCTGAAGAATTGACCGTCACTATTCAGCCTGGTCTACACCATACAGCTATTTGAAGTGACTTTTTCTGGCCAGTGAATCCCTATCTTTGGTCTTTTTCTTTTTTCTTTTTTTTTTCTTTTTTTTTTTCCCACACACACATCACACCACATACTCCGGCATGCACTGGCTGTTGGTAACCACCCAGGAGAATGAAAGAAAAGTCAGGAAGAGTCTGAGAAAGAGAAGAAAGACGTGTGTGACCATAATCGTCGGGAATCGAACCCGCAACCTATCGATTGGAAATCGCTGCACATACCACTGCACCATATGGGACACACACACACACACACACACACACACAAACGCACGTACATACACGAACACACGTACACACACCACTGTACACGCCTATACATACACAACCTCACAGCATAGTAACGTTATAGACCCTCTTCCCATATTTGTCACACACACACACACATGTGCACATACACATGTGCGCACACACACACACACACACACACACACACACACACACACACACACACACACACACACACACACACAGACCATCACTGAGCTGAGAGGAACAGAACAGTACATGATGACCACCGATATCGTGGAAAATACACATATCTCTCCATACAGAATGTTGGTAAGCGATAGCAATGGCACTCTATGGTTGAATAGCATAACTGTGTGTGTGGATGCCAGTACACCCCCAGTGCCCAGGCCAAGACGACAAGGCTCCTGTGTGGGTGTCAATATATCCCCAGTACACAGGCCAAAACAGAAAGACTCCTGTGTGGGTTTCAGTATACCCCCAGGACCCAGCCCATGCCGGAAAGACACCAGTGTGGGTGTCCGTATCTCTTAATTTGCTAAATCCTAGGATTTTGGTCATATTTTTCAACTCAAAATGGGTGTGGCATGAGAATAGCAAAAAGTATGTGACCAATTCTTCCTTGCTAGGTCTTAGTAGATATCGAGAGTTGAATAAGAGAATTTTTTCAAACACTAACATCTCAGGCTCATCTCCTTGCCCAATATTACTAAGGCCTGTGCCCTATTTTTCGAATCCTATATAATTATAGGATTTGAGATTTTATTGGGCCTTGTTTTATCCTTAAAACTGGTAGTTTCATGACGGCATGTGCGATATGTCGTCATGAAACCACCCTGTGCCACACCTGCAATGTTCTTCTGCACATTCACTGCTTCAGTCCTTTCCATGACAGCAGCTGAACAATTATGCTCAAATTTCCAATTATTGCTGGAAATGGGTATTTATCAGAAATATTATCGCCCTATGAATCTAAAATGTAAACATTCATGCCTCAAACATACTTTACAACTTTCATGAAAACCATTATGCCGTTATTATTGGTTGTGATGACCAATCACAACGGCATAAAAGGCACACATTTTCAAATCCTATATATAGGATTTTTGGCCAGCAAATTAAGAGATACTCCCAGCGCCCAGGCTATGCCAGCAAGACTTCTACTCACCAGTCCAGTGAGCTGAGAGAGGTGCCAGGCCAGAGCAATAGTGACCTGGCAGCATGGTACAGACAGCAACGGCACCAGCACAGCACTGCTACTCGGCACTCTGTAGCAGTCACATTGGCAACAGGCAGAGAAACAGGGACAAAAAAACCTTTGCAGCCTGGCCATGAAGCAATTGGCACCATACATATACAAACACGCGCAAATCACGCACACACAGAGGAAAATACACACCACACACCGTACACATAGCACACTTCATGCGACAACACAAAAAAGAACATGAATGAGGACGAACTTTCAACTAAAAATCTATCATCACTAAGACAACATCTACAGTTCTGGCAGGTACCAGTAGCTTACTAACACAGCTCACAGCTTGCTTTTACTGATTTTGAGTAAAGGCATGGCTGTCGGTCTCTACACGAACATATGTTGGCATGATACCATTGCTACTATCAACCTACTCCTTAGTGAAATTGATCACCCTCTCAAACAGTTACTAGTACACCCCATCACCTTTGTCCTTGAGAATAACTATTCTAAGGCTGTGTTTACATGAGAGTTTGCAACCCAGGTTGAGCTCGACCTGGGTCAAGTTTCAACCCGCCATGAACACAGATTGACTGGAGCGTTTACACGACGCATTCCACTTGACCCGGGTTGATTTCAACCCTGGCTACATACCGTTGCTGCGGCTCGGACTTGTTCCACTCCAGAGCGGGCACCTGGCCAGAGTCGGGTTCCGCCGAGAGATCGCCTTGACGACCGGCGGCCATGGACTGCAGCGCCAGCTGTACAGTGGTCCAGGGTGTCACGGCAACGCTGAGTCCCTTCAACATGGCCTCCAGCTGGATATCCTTGCAGACCAACTGATTGGCCTGGAGAAAAGAAAACGCAAACAGCCAATATCCACTGCCTTCAGCACACAGGCAAAGCAAGAATAGATAGATTCTACACAAAAGAATGAGAGTGACCACTGGTACTGTACAATCAGGTGACTACCTGCTTCACAGGACCACTACAACCAGGACCAATGGATGTTATTTCCAGTCAAATGACCCTGGATAAGGAGAACACTTGTACACGAACACATTTCGAAGGTCCATTAGAGCGCTCGGCTCACTGCACAGCGGCATATCACATTCTACCAGCAAAGGAAGGAGACAGATGCAATACAGCACTGCATGGTGGTGTTCAACTGAGCCGGCGTTTCATGCTCAGGTATTCTTCTGGCATCTATAACAATCAAAAATACACCAGTGCATGTCACAATATGACTATCGTGCAGTCAGAATCGAGGAATAGTTCGTCAGACATTTACTAATACACTGAATCAGTCCTAGAGGAAAGTGTGTTGGCAGTTGTGTCAGCAAATCCTCACCAACAAGCTTCTTCTCCAACCGCAGACCTGGTCACCTTTAATAATCTTCTCCATGACCAGCGGAATGATCGGGTTAGCAGGACTGGGGCCAACATGTACTTCTGACAGCTGCAGGTCAACGCAACGCAGCAAAGCAAACAACAGACATGGATAAATGAAATGAGAACTGATACGAGCCCACAACATGGCCACTGGTCCAAAACCTGGCTTCCGGTCATGCTTTCATCAACAAATAATCAAACTTGAAAGTATAAGGGAACTATCTGGTATTCGAAAATTGGTTTGTTGCACTGCACGACAATCTCTCAGTGAACCAACCACCTTCAAATAAAGGCTTGACCTGGTGGAAGGAGTAGGCAGCATGCAAATACTGGCCAAACACAATCTATGCACAAACCAAGAGCAGCCTATACCAGTACAAAATTGCATGTACAGGTGGAATCCTCATAATTCCAACCTCCAAATGCCAGGAAAAACTTCTAATTATCCGGATATTCTAATTATCCAAACATGACCCCACAACATAATATGTATGTCAAAATGCTCCCATGGTCACGCAGAGTTGCGCTATGGACCTTAGACACAGATTTCACGGACACTGAACTGACCAGCACAGCCTGCTCATGCAAACTGAACTGATCAGTACAGTGTACAGCGAACTTCGAATTACACTTTGCTAACTTCGAATTATCAGCACAAATCCCACACATTTTCTATGTAAGTGGAATCCGTGGAACTTCGAATTAATCGGACATGTCCGGTTCGAGGTTCGAATTATCAGAATTTTTTATGTGGGAATCGTATTGACAGAAATCGGTCCTGGAAAAACTTCTAATTAAGCGGTATGTTCGAATTAAGCCATATTCGAATTATCAGGATTCCACCTGTATTAACTGTCGACACCACAACATCACGATCACCGCGATTCACCGGAATCACTTACGTGCAAAACAAGAGTGTCCGCATTGGCAGCTGTGTCGGATGTGGACTCAAGATCGGGGGGCACATCACACACAGAGGGCACGGCAATGGTGATGCCGTGCACGTCTAGAAAGAGACAGGGCAGCACCAGGCCATCACCGCTGCCTTTCAGGCGCCGTGTGGCCGCCGGTAGCAGACTAGTGACATGCCGTACACACTCAGCACCGTCCGCACTCAACTGAAACACGTGGAGGATATCAGCGAGCACAGGACAGCACGCGACTATAGTGCACGGCTTCAGTGCCACGTGAAGCTCCCCTTTCCACGGTGACGAACCCTCCGGGGCACCGATTCGCTGTTCGTCGTACTCCCTGTGTGCCCCGAGCGTGCACTTGGTGTTGTAGCGAACCGAAAGAAACGCCCTGGTCTTGACCTCCTCCCTGCATTGCAGACTGTCCGGCCGCTGATCCTGCGTGGGTGATACGTCTTGCTCGGTGTGCAGCGTGTCAAAGATATCCGGAGAGCCACGCGTGAAGAACACACCCGACCAGGGCCCGCTGTCCCATTTGCCATCAGACCTGAGTTGAGGAAGGGAAGCACATGCAGAGACAACATGGGTATGAAACCTTTGGGTCAGAGACTGACTTGGCTTTTTTAATTTTTGTATGCATATTCAAGTATAAAAAATTGCTCATCGTCCTTGATGACGAAAAATTGCTCATCGTCCTTGATGACGAAAATTGCTCATCGTCCCTGATGACAAGCTGATGTTCAACAAGCGGGTGGAGACAAAAATAAGAAATAAACTCAACCAATCAGCCCGCGTCCACACACACGCAGCACAAACACACGCACACACACACACACACACACACACACACACACACACACACACACACACACACACACACACACACACATACACACACACACAGAGTACATGCAGGTGTATGTACCTGAGTGCTTGGTGAGAGACAGCGACATCGCCGACCAGATATCTACCATCCACGTCGGTACCGCTGGCGTCCACTGACGCACTGAGGTCCTCCAGTGAGACGGTGAAGGAGGTCTGCGCGGATCTCACGCACACCTGCAGCAAGGGCAACGTGCACTGGATCCACACGGAGAGCGGCCGTGAGTTGGTGGTGGTGGTGTCTGACACAGGCAGTGTTGTGGATTGCTGGCCAGCGCGCTTCACGGGAGGAGTGCCAGACTGCTGTGAGCCGGCTTGGCTCTTGACAGAACTCTCCCTGGCCGCCCCTGGGACACCACTATCAGTGGACACAGAGTACGCACCGCTATCCTGCACATAGGCAGAGAACACAGGGACAACAAACACCTTTGCAGCCTGACCATGAAACAACTGGCATCATACACATAAGCACACAAACACGAGCACTATGCTGCTGCAGAATACAATGCAGTAGAGTGTTGAAAGAGCGGAGGGGAAGTTGGCAAACACAGCTCACACATCCATACCTTTCTACACACATGTACACATATGGACACGCATACGCTCACAGGTGTGCACGTCAACACACAGAGTGCACTGCAATGCATCCATGAGGCAAAGTATGTACAACGATCATTCTCTACTAAGCAGCTGGAGGTGGCATCAGGATTAACTAACCGGTGCTGATGATGAGGCGAGTTTATCATACTGCTCTGTGACTCGATGGATGCCAGCCGGATCAACAGCACCACTGGTAGCTGAAGACTGGTGCCGATGACCAGGCAGGCTATGTGCAAGCGGAATATCAGTGAAAAGTGGCGCAGACTGCCAAACAGACACGACCACATGCAACCATCCAGCAGCTAACGACTGCAGCAGCTGGATCTGCTTCTGCGACACCAACAGGCACACGGGCTCAGCGTTGCCGTGAATCACGACGCCCGGCAGAATCTGTGCAGAGCAAGTGCCACCTTTTTGTTGTTGTTGGCGTTCTGCGTCAGCAATGGCCGCTGCAGCTGCTGCACTGGCTGCCAGTGGGGTCGACGTGACCGGGCCAGGAAAGGCGCCAGCAAGCAACGGATCCGCGTTCACGTTGTCGGCAACAGGAGAGAGGAAGTCCGGAGGTGTGGTGAACACGGAGTGTGACTGTGATGTTGGCTGAGAATCATTCTGACTGGCAGCTAGCAAGACATGGAGACCGGTTGCTTGCAGAATGTTACACACCTACAGTAGCAACAACAAGCAACAGGAAAAATACTGGCATACACACAGCTATGGGCATTTCAAATTTTGCCAGTGACACCAGACAACACCCCCCCCCCCCTGACAAGAAACAAGTCAACCTAGGTACATGATGGACCTGGGTGGAGCATTTGGCATACGTGACAGTGACCGGGGGGACGCTACGTCTCTTTGCACCCAGCCCTTGTTTCATTGGCATGCGTGGTCCGGCACATGTGACGTCATCACTTCGCAGCCAGACACTAGCTCTCTAGACTAGTGGCTGTGACGTACCTCCACCAGGCAGTCTTGATCCTGTGCAGTAGCTTGGTGTGGTGATATAGTAAACGCACTAACACCAGTCAGGCTGATAGCACACGGCAAGCAGTCCTCGCTAAGCTGGCGAATGGGTACGGTGTCAACCTGGCCAGTCAAACCAACAAGCACACAGACACCGACAAGTACACACACACACACACACGCACACACACACACACGCACACACATACAGACTGTGATGCACAGACACAGACACACGTACAGCCACAGCCACACATGAGCTGTAGGAAGACTGAATGCTGGTGGGACACACCGCAGCACAGTAAAAATAAGCAATCATTAAAAATAGGAGCCCAGGACGTGCCATACCTGGTTCTCGAGGCGAACTTGCGATAAACACGGCAATGTCTGCTCAACTGCCAGGCGTACACCGGCACTGGCAAGGTTGTGTGAGGTCAGCTGAATAGCAGGCAGACAGAATACCAGCGATGGCGGCAGCGGAGGATGGGGAATCTGCGAAGTAAAACAACCTAACTGGAACGCTGAGATGATGTCTCCGGCCGGACTGGCTTGCTGGAAAGCTGATGACAGTAAGACAGTGGGCAGCACAGAGGATTCAGTATCAATTCCACACACACACACACACACACACACACACACACACACACACACACACACACACACACACACACACGCCACCACCACCACCACCACCACCACCACCACCACCACCACCACCACCACCACCACCACCACCACCACCACCACCACCACCACCACCACCACCACCACACCACCACACCACCCATTGGCTGCAAAGCAGCAAGGCAACACAAACTTAAATCAGCGCACAGACTTATTTCCTTATGCAACTGCCAAGTTACATCTGTCTCACTGCTTCTCAACACAGACATGCCATGGAAGGAAGTGATGCTCACCTGATAAAGAGTCCGACGGCCACAGCAGGATTATAGGATCAACGTTAACCTGCAGGAACAGAACAGAACAGAAAAGACGCCAACATTTGCTGTTTCCTCAAATCCACTCAACCACAGTAAGTGCACCGAGTCCGTCACCACATACAGTCCATGATAGACAAAGTGTACTGATCGCCTTGCTTTGCGAATACAGCAACCAACAGGCTGCGGGTGGCTTGCCACTCTGCCTTGATTCTTTCAACCCTGTTATTCTCCTAGGTTGAAGTAACACTTACGATGTGAATCGAAGGCAATGAATGTCGCATCCAGCAGAAACGGTACGAGCAAAAGGCAGATTTGCAACACTGTTGTACAGTACAATTGGATGATGTTCTTTGTTCTAAAGATGGGCTAGGCAAGAGAAGAAATCCAGCCCTACCTGCATGACAGCCTTGCTTAGCATTGTCATCCAGCCAGGAATGTTTACACCGTTGGGGGCAGAAGCATCAGACGTGGATGCCGGGCCCGTGTTCTCCTTGCTTTGCCCATCACCACCGTCAGCATGCTGCGTTTGTCCTGGTAGCATGCTGGGCTCAGCGGCCATGGGGCTCAGAGCGGCAGGGGCTGCCGGTGCATCCACATCACTCTCGTCCAGTCCGAGAGAGGATAGCCCAGACAGGCTGGCTTGAGAGATATGGCGGATAATACCTGTCAACAAGCACATCAACACAGTCAGCCACATTAATAATTAATACCACCTACACATACGAATATGCAGGTACTGTATGAGCAATGAGCAACAGACTGCTATGACATGCCATATCACAACAAGAACAACAGCAAGCAAGGAGGCGAGTATATGTGCAACTCCAGCCTGGAGTGGTCGACAGCGTCGCAGACAGGCACCTGTGCTGGCCCACCCACATCCAGGATCTTGGGCATTGTAAACTCCAGCTAGCCGGGCCAGCCCGTTAACGGTTTGCCACACAAGAGCAAAGTGAGATTTTAGATTGTTAGCGTACATGCCCGCGAGGCTGGATGCAGGCAGGCCTGTCTGCCTGTCGTGGCCAGCCCCGGCTGGATTAGCAAAATAAAATCAAACGTTTTAGTAGGTGAGAAGCAGAGGAATAGCGTTACAGCCATCATGGGCAAGGTGAATGGCGGAGAACGGCCACCAGATTCAGTACACACAATTCAACAACACGGTACCCTACATGATAAGAATGCCCACAGTCATACACAAGTAGGTTAGCTACATGATGAGAATGCCCACAGTCATACACAAGTAGATCAGCTATTGGACAAGCAAGCAGTAATCAGAAGCAAGGATCAAAAAGTGAATTCACAAAAAAAACTATACGTAAGAACTCGGATAATGAGCCGAGGAAAAACTATCTATTTTCGCAAACCACACATTCACACAGCAAGCTTTAACTCACGTGGACGTGACACGGCACGTTTGGGTGAGTCATACGTTGGTAGATCTTCGGCATAGACCTTGTGTAGGTGATCCAGCGAGGATATCAACCAGGTCTGGAGACCAGTGTCACAGTTCAGTGCAGTGCCAGTCACTTTCAGCAGTACAAGACCACGCGCGACTGCACAACATACAGAGAACACACAGCAGAGAGCACAACATGTATGAGGGTAGATGTCTCAATGGCAGTCTATCAACAACAACACCAGCCCACATAACGGAGGCATAGACTACAGTGTACCACACTGAAGAGAATTTACGGTGAAAGTCAAGGGACATGCTTTTTCTGCTAGCAAAAAAACCGTGTATGCCATTTCATCAATCATGTCCAATGTATAATTATATTGACCGCAGAAGTAGTGGCAGTTTTTACGAAGATTGGGGCCCACTGTGCTGCAGTGTCACTTTGGTACGCGTACCAACGGGTGCGGCTGTATCCTGCACGGGCTGCTGAAAGGTGAACTGAGCAAGCATGTCACCACCCGCCGCCTGCTGCTGTCCTCCCGGCGGTGCTGCAGTCCGGGACGTGAAAACCCTGCCCTCGGCCACAGAGCCAGTGTTGACTGGACCAGCAGCAAGCACCACTCCTTGCTGCGAATCTAGCAAAGCAAGCACACACACACACACAGACAAATCACCAGTCAATAACATCGCTCATACTCTTGGCAGTGATTGACCTCCTCTCTCGCGGAGCCAAGCAGAACGTGCGCCATTACTCCGCTGGTCGCTATGGCAACGTGATCATACAATTGGGGATTTGGCAAGTTTGGCTTACTAGTATTCGTATGCAAGCGAGAGATACGCCATTCGAACCAATATCAAATTGTCACTCATCTGAACCCTACTGACTTATTCGGTGCAATACAATACCAACAACCCCCAAACCAAGTTGCAACGATTTCATGAATTCTTATAGTGACCAAGTGAAGGTTTGTAGGGACGGCTAGCTGCTCATGCAGACCTACAGTGCTGCACCATGAAATAACCCGTACCTGCCTGGCGCACAGAAAGCTGAGCCGACGAGACACGGCCAGATTGAGCGTTGGTGAATTGCGTTACGTAGGATGACATCTGAGCGCCCTCCACAACAAGCTGGATAAGATTCTGTCCAGCTGCAGCCGATGAGCAAAAAAACCACAGTATGGGAAACAAGTTCAATCATTTGTTGAACATCCTGCAACTTCCACATAGATGAGGAAGGAAGCTGATCACGACAGTACTGTAAAAGCCATATTATATATAACGAAGTGCTAACTCTAACGAGTTAACGAGGGGAAATCTGTCGTTAAAGGGGAAGTTAAGGCAAAAATTAAAATTTCACCAGTTGTAGTCTTCGGGGTGCTGAGTCGAATGGTCTTGGTCCGAGGAAGCTGAGACGCTCCCTTCCTACTTGAATCCCAATCGAACTCGCGCACTTCCACCGAAACTGGGTGACTGCGCCCTACTAGATGGGGATTTGTATGCAAAATGTCACTAAAAGCGTCATTTCGTTTTTATAAAAGCACGGATGACCGCGATTGGCCCATATGTTGTACTCTTTTGGACGCTGAGTCGACTGGTTTTGGTCCGAAAAGGCTGCGATGCAGCGTTCCTCCTTTATTCCCAATCGAACATGGTTGAACAAGCGGTCACGTGCTCCTGGGTGCCCAAATCACCTGGTCACCATGCCAGCAGGCGACAACTTTCACACCAAGGTTCAACTCGAGTAACAGGACTGCACCCAAAAAAGGTCAAACAGGCTAGTAAGTTGTACCCTGCAGGCACGGTGACCAGGTGACTGGTGTACGCAGGAGCACGTGACCGCTTGTTCAACCATGTTCGATTGGGAATAAAGGAGGAACGCTGCATCGCAGCCTTTTCGGACCAAAACCAATCGACTCAGCGTCCAAAAGACTACAACATATGGGCCAATCGCGGTCATCCGTGCTTTTATAAGAACGAAATGGCGCTTTTAGTGACATTTTGCATACAAATCCCCATCTAGTAGGGCGCAGTCACCCAGTTTCGGTGGAAGTGCGCGAGTTCGATTGGGATTCAAGTAGGAAGGGAGCGTCTCAGCTTCCTCGGACCACGACCATTCGACTCAGCACCCCGAAGACTACAACTGGTGAAATTTTGATTTTTGCCTAACTTCCCCTTTAAAATAGAAATCGTTATACAGAAATTGATACATATACTGTCCTATTGAGCGTTGAGAATGAGTGAGAATCGTTACCTTTGGTACACGTAAACTAGTCACTTTGGGGAAATCGTTATATATGCGCCTCGTTAGAATAATGGTACGGTCAGGGAGGAAGAGCAAATAGCCTTGGCTCCCTTCGATAGAACATTGTCAAGTTCTAACTTTTAAGCAAGCAAAGGAGTCCACCATGATACGCTCTCATTTAGGAAAAAGGCATTCGTATCTAATCTACTAGTACAAAGTCTGGTAGATCTAAAGCAACAAAGAATTTGCTGCAACTACTAGAACTACGTATTGCTGTCATGTGAACAAGGAAGGTCAGAACACATCACATACTAGTATCAATCAAAGGAATCACAATGCGCACCTCTGAAGAGATCCGGGTCCAGCGCCAGCACGGACTGAGTGTGCGTGTGCAGAGCCTCGACGGCCATGCGTCTCTCACGACTTGAGAACTTGGTGCCAGCACCGAAGGCACTGGTGAGACGCAGGAAGCGCACGGCGAGGATTAACTCAGCCAGCGAGATGTGAGCATGGAAACGGGGAAGTTCAATTCTGGTTTCACTCTCTACAGCCAAACCAGATACCCTACAACAGCACAACAAGAAAACAGACATGCTCATGAATGGAAACAAACAAATATTTTTTAAATCGCACAAGCTGGAGTACATAAGCAGATCAAAATCCACAAGGAAAAACAAACACATGCACGCATACACATGTACATGTATGTGTACGCACACACACACACACAGCCAACAATACCGTACACGCACGCACGCACGCAAGCACGCACGTACACACACACACACACACACACACACACACACACACAATTACTACAAGTAGTACACACGCCAGTGACTACATTATAGTACACATGTATTTCTGACAAACACAAGCAAACAGGCATATCCTTACAGGGAGTCTGGAGCAAGTAGGCGGCGGATGTAGATTGACAACGTTGTGGGTTGAACAAAGCATGTCTTTCTGGTCAGAGACTGTGGATTCTCTAGCCATGCAAAGCCACCAGATGTGCCGAAGCTCTGACACGCACACAAAGAAAAGCAGTGCCAAATAAACGCAAGCGGAGATTAGCGACACCGTGGTCATACAATTGCACTCAGTGGATAGAGGCAAGAGGAAAAGGCTCACCACCCTGGGAGAATATTGCTGAACCCCCCCTGGTCTTGTAGGCTACAATTATAGGATTTCTTGACAGGCAAGCCTACCAGTATACAATATAGCAAGCGTAGATGATACCCAGAGTGTGCAGCTCGGATGGGTTGCTGTCATGGCGAAATTCCGGGATTGCATCATGTTAGCGATGTAGTGAGTACAAGAAGGATTCAAGCAGATCTCTTTCTGCACAACTGCAGCTCAGTTGTACGCACTACGCCACTTCCCGCCTCAAATCTGCACCAAATATGATGTAATCCTGGAATTTTGCCGTGACAGACATATCCATGCAGAAAAGTCAGAAGCTGCACACTCCGGGTTCCATGTACTCTTGAATATAGGTGTAGAGATTGACACGATCACCATGGCAACACAGAGGCTTGGAATGGAATACAGGGGAAAGTTAGGAAAAAGGCAGTCAAACATGAACCGAGATTATAGCTCTCCATCATGTTCTACAATCACATGATGTACCACAAGTACATGTAGTACCTTGATGACATTCTCGGAGTAGCACTGGTTAGGCAGTACGGCCAGCTTCAAGACCGACGGTGGAGCGCGCGACAATCGTGGCCAGTACATGGCACGGGTAACCTGTGCGCGTTGCAAAGCACAAACAACACAAGCAGATAAGGAAATGTAGAGCACCTTCTCGTCTCCGTTCCCAAGGGAACTTATGATAGCCGCAAACACCCGGAATATCCCATAGGACCGATACTTTCAACAACAAAAACAGTGCAACTTTGCAACTTTCCCTCAAACTGATGAAGACTCAGTGCAACGTCTGTCATTCCAATACAGTCAGACCTCGCTTATCCGGTCCTCTTTTATCCGGATCCCTCGCCATCCGGAAGAAAATAGCTGGTTACATATTAACAGCATGCGTGATGCATCCAACATAAGCGGTGTCCGGTTATCCGGTTCCCTCGCCTATCCGGATATTTTTGTGGAAAACAGATGTGTGCGGTTA
Organism: Sycon ciliatum; assembly: GCF_964019385.1. Taxonomy (NCBI): domain Eukaryota; kingdom Metazoa; phylum Porifera; class Calcarea; order Leucosolenida; family Sycettidae; genus Sycon; species Sycon ciliatum. Next base: position 10,623,299 of record NC_088644.1, read on the forward strand.
TGCGAGGTCTGACTGTACCATTAAATTCCTACTGGCAGCACAAAACCACCATCGAGGAAATGGGATGCTGAGACAGTTGAGGCAATAGAAGTGTGCTGCAAAACTGCACAACAAAATACCATGTCTTCATGTTGTGTGTATTTGCAGATACCACACAGCCTGCCTGGCAAGCAGTGCACTAAAAGCAATGGCAAGTTCACTAGGAAAAAAAATGTGCTGCATTTGCTGCGTAGTTGCAGTCGCGTACACCTGAGCAGCGTGTACAGTACAACAGCCACTCTCCCATGGGCTGCACTCGAGCAGCTTGCACAGTACACCAGCCACTCTCCATGGGCTGCCTGGCTTACCTGCCAGTCGATACGCGACGCATCTAGCCACAGGACAGTGCGAGGTCGAAACACTGAGCTGCTGCTGCCACTGGTTACACCAGAAGGTACGGTTTTCGCTGACGGTGTTACCGGCGCCCATTTGAATGATGAACTAGAGCTACCAGTCAGGCTGGACGGGCCTGCAAAGGCAAGACAAGTCAAAACAAAAACAACAGGAGCAGAAGCGCAGCACCTATTAAACACCGCTGCCAACATCCCCACCCATGATATCAGCAACATCAACAGATTCATTGTCATCACTTTGTGAGAGCTGCGGCATCATCAACATACAGAACTAGAAGGCAGAAGAAATGTGTCGCCCTCCACTTGTGACGAAGAAGAAAACAAACAAACACGAGAAGAACACCAGGAACACCATCATCACAAGCACCCGCAGGAACATAGGAAATGTCTTGTCTTCTCACCAGTAGGGGGAGCAGCTGGAGACGTTGCTGAATGAGGCCGATGCTGTGACTTGCTGCTGCTCATCTGGACAGGACTCGGCAGTGGCTCGGCAGGCAGGCAGCTGTACAATATCTACAAACAAAGTGAAATACATGCACATACACATGTACAGAGACTTCTATACAAAACTACCTTGCTCACTTGCAGAACAGTGGGCAAAGGGAGCTCCCAGCAAGGATACAGTCAGACCTCGCTTATCCGGTCCTCTTTTATCCGGATCCCTCGCCATCCGGAAGAAAATCGTTGGTTACCGATTTACAGCATATGCCATGCATACATAAAGTATGTGTGTTCGATTATCCGGTTCCCTCGCCTATCCGGATATTTTTGTGGAAAACGGATGTGTGCGGTTATGCGAGGTCTGACTGTATAGCCATTGCTGACAGAACCACTTGAGACACAACTATCCGACGCTGCTACAGTACAATCATGTAGATTCACAGTTGTAAAGACGTATGTAAACATTCATTCTAGCATAGTGTACGTATGCTGTTGGGAATTACCCAATTACACCTTGATGGCCCATCCCGGCAACTGCCAGCATATCAACATCTTGACTACTTTGTAAGAAACTTAGATTTCGACTTTATCTCAAACCTTGAATGTCATCATACCAGATCAACACACACAGCCAATAATCAAGATCACATCAAGTAATAAGAGAAGCAGGTTTTCGACCATTCCAATCACATGCAATACAGCTAAACAGAGTCAATGAAAGGAAAGAGTACACTATATTAAACGCATCACAGCGATGGAACCAACACAGCTACGTGATACAAGTACATCCAGCACCAACAATAGCGCTAGGCTGGACTTTAGACTGCACTAACTTGGATCTCAACAACTTGTACTGTTGAGCACTGGAGGTCCACATTGCCAGTGCTGATTCACTATTGTAAAACATGCAATTTTCGGTGTAACTTTAATTTCAGTGATTTCGGTAGAGAAAACAAGCACCTAAATTTAAGTTACACCTAAAAGGCGCTAGAGTATGCACTGTATGTGATGGGAACGCTGGTCGCCTAATTCTAAATTACACCTGAAACCTGGCAGGTCCCTACCACAGAAATGTTAATGCACCTAAAATTACATGTTTTACAGTAACTGTGACATTGCATTTCACCCTGACGGGTCTGAGGGGAACTGGGTGAACTGTATCTGCTCTATTCTGATATCCTAGCGAGATGTTTATCAAGAGCAAGGGCAATGCAACACAGTAAACGTGCCCATTGTTCAAAAAAGCAAAACAATACTGTGTACTATGTCAGTATGTGCATACAGTGAGTTCTCTTTTTGTACCCATTGTTGGCCTTACCTGTACTTTGTTGAAGGTGGCATGTATCACAGTTGCGGCGCGCTGGAAACCACCAACAGGTAGGCACACAGGCTGTGCGGACTTGTCAGGTGAGGATGTATCCACCGAACTTTCTTGAGGCTTGCCTGTTAGCACAAACAACACACAGCGAGGTGGACATTTTTATCACCCTGGCTTCAACAATGCAGAGCGCAGCTGCACAATCTCACACACTAGAAGAATACAGTATGCACTGGACAAGTACAGAGCTGACTGGTGAGGAGCACGAATGAAAGTAAAATAGATACTAAGAGATAAGCCCTGGTCTATGCAAGCGCCTACATTGAACTGCAAGAAGCCAACAGCAGGTACTTACCGGCAGGCTTGTCATCGGGTTTGGTGAACAACTGCACGCGTTGAAGAACATCATCAGACATCAGCAGCCAGGTGGGGCCGACCAACAGCCTCTGCTTGCTCGACTCCACAATGCCGTCGCCAAAACCACCCTCGCCAGCCATGGGTGGCTGCGTCGGGGGAATTCCACTGCTTGCTGGAAGCACAGCATACGCAGGACATATGTGTGTGCATTGCATACAAAATCCAATACAGCACAAGCATGACATACTGTAAAAGCAGAAATTTTCGGTGGTGTTTTATTTCGGTAACTTCGGTGCCGACAATTTTTACCGAAAAAAAACGCACCGAAAATTTCGGTACTACCGGTACTGTATACATGTACATGTAGTACTAGTACACTAACCTACGTGGAAAACAGGGTTTACCGAAAATTTCCCTCCACCGAACCGCCGATTTTGGAGAATGCCGAAAATATTACACCACCGAAAATTTCAACTTTTACAGTATGTGTGCATTGCATACACAATACAATACTGCAGCCATCAGAAAGGGTTCAAAAAGTCGTGAAGCAGCAAGCAACACTTGGCAACACAAACTATATGTAGGCAAGTCAAATACCGCAACGACAGTGCAGGACACACGCAATTCTGCTTAGTAACTGGACTCTACACACCACACCATACCTGCCAGTTTCTCCAGGGCGTGTTGACCAGGCACAGAGCCATCGACGTAAGGCAGAACATACCGATAGTCAAACAAGAGTGCAGAGTACGTGTTCGTCTCTTTCAACTCATCACGAACACTGTACAGGTCGAGCATAGTCTTCGTGTCAGCTTTGTCGTCATCAACACTGACATCAGTGTGTCGTACAGTTGTCACAGCTGAACCAGTACCAGGGTTCGCCGTCGTCGTAGCTACCTGGTCAGCCGCAGCAGCGCCCACACTGTCGTCAACGTTCGTCCCGGGCTCCACAAGCTCCTTCACAATGGGCTTGAAGAGAGACTCGGCTAGGAAGTCGCTGCTGTTCGCTGGCACTGAGCCCAGCTGGAAAAACAGCTCAGCCTGGAGTAACGCATGCACAGAAATCACGCAGACACAGGAGAGCACAGTGATTGGCTGGGGTGATAGAAACATAAATACCATAGTGTCTTGTGTTAAAGCCTTTCTCATATAGAAGCCTGTTTCGAATACAAGCCTCATTTTCTAGATACACTGTCGATACATAGGCCTGGTTTTAGTGTTGACACGCATAGAAATACCTGGTTTGAATAGAAGCCTGATGTGAATAGAAGCCTAGCCCTGACATTGGCGTCAACAGGAATAAGCCTAGGCTTTAATACGCGACATTACGGTAACAAAGTATGGCCAGCAATATTGGAACGAACAAAAGGATCTATTGAAACACACTATCTGAAGGCTTGCAGGGCGCAGCTTAACGAGAACCAGGTGATTGTATGGCTCACCTCAGCATCTTCCGTGGCATGGCGTATCCAGCTGGCTTCGATGGAGCCGCACGCCAGCAACGTGTCGAAGAAATGCTTTCCCTCCGCGATGATCTGAAGCGTGGACAGGTGCAGGTCGACGACGATCCACGGCACGCCGATGCACCTCTGGCGACGCAGCTTGCTGCTGCGCTGCGTGCCATGCAGCTGCTTTAGTGTCACGGTGCCATGGCGGACAAAGAACGCCACGGCAAACCGCTTCTCGCGCTGCAGTCGGTTGGCACGCGCCTCCACAGGGCTCTTAGCACTGTCATCAGCTTCAACAGAACACAGTAGAAAAAAAGAGAGGAAATCAGAGCGAGTATGACCTGGTGAATAGCGCTACAATGTAGTCTAAATCACCCAAGCCAGCCAGCCACATACTATTATGATTGCGACATATGTACGACGTCAAAAAATCAACAATTAGAAGCTGCTTCTCTTAGGATTGCGAGTTGACTTGAAACTCCACTGTAGCTACGTACTAAATACCGTCATCTTTTACACCACACTTACAACGCTTACAGTTAATTGGGAACTTAGTTGGGAACTCGTGGCCTGGCATGAGTAAAACATGGATGTGGCAAATGGGATTTAGGCCTTTGGCCTATGGTTGGTGGATCTGATCTATCCTCCCCCACTGTTTAGGAGCCGCATCTGATGCCTGATCATGGGGTGGTGGCGTCCCACGGAAGCGGAAAGGTGGTTCTTGACCAGGGAGTTGTACGACTCCTTGTTCTTGACCTGCCCGGTACGCGAACCCGTTGAATTTTTTTTACAACGCTTGCTAGGATACAAATAGTAAGATTACGGGTAGAAAGTAATTCACAAGAGAGAGATTGGAAGCTGTGTCGCAACTCTGAGTTTCTGAGAAAGTAATAAAAAGTTTCTGAGAAAGTAATTCTAATTTCCAGGCCAGGCCATCATCAGGAATAAAGCTCCAGTGCAAAGAACATTAGGAGTAGCGGCAACATCAACAATTCAACAACATAACATGATAGATGATCAATGCAATTATACACCTGCTGTGCTGGGAATTTTACATGCTGTAGAACGGCTAATTCTAGCGACTATTAATTTTAGCGTTTTCCCATTGTCATGTCAACTGGTTAGCGACATTTTATTTTAGCGATTTGCATTTTTCTTCATTGTACACATTTTGATACTGCATTCTAGGCACAGTGAGTTGGTCAAAGACCATGATTGAGATACGAGAGGTACCTGGTCAAAGTCCTGCCTGGGAGCATTTTTTCCAGCCATGCTGCTACCCACAGTCAACTGGGAACTTGTGGCCAGGCACAAGGGGTGCATGGATGCGGCTAATTGGGTTTCTCGGCACTTGTGCCAATGGTTGTGAGACTTATCCACTCACCCCCCACCGTTAGGCGCTGCATCTGCCGCTAGGGTTTACCGGGTGTTAGCGGCCGTCGTGAGTTCCCTTCGGGAATGGACACGATAATTTACTTTACTTAGTCTACTGCAGTAGTGTGGGTCGCCGAAGAACTGCGGGGTCAGCCTCCTAGCCTGGGCCGTTCTTATTTTCATGTATTACAGTCTATGCACAGTTGAGTCACCATGTATACATTGGTATGCTGGGCTTGGTGAAATTCTAGCCTGGTCGTTCTTGGGCGCTCCGTTCTTCGGCGCCCGACAGTACTGTGCTGTATGTACAAACCATCACTACCGTGTAGTACTATGAGTGCTAGTACGAGAGAACATCATAAAACATGTGTCTACAGTCCATTTCAAAACTATAGACGCGTACCTAGGCAAAAACCGTTATGCCAGCATCTATACCACATAAAATCTGTGATCACTTTGTGCATACATTTTTCCAAATTGGGCGTCTGTTATCGAATCGTTTAGAAACTATACGAGAGTAATTGTGGAGCGGACCTGAGCAATATTCCGAAAACTATTCTCAAAAAGCTCCAGCCAAATTTGAAATATTTCAAAAACCCTACGCGTCTATAGTTTTGAAATGGACTGTAGTACTGCATTGTACTCACGGATCACCAGTGCACTACTAATGTCTCGACGGATTGGCGACTTGAAACTTTAGCGAAAATGAGTCGATCGCTAAATTCGCTAGTGTTTTTTACGTCGCTAAAGTTACCCGTTCTACAGTAGAGGACAAGCAGCAAGCTACAGGTGGCATAGCCAGACTTGTGCTCGCTGCACAGGTTCTGAAAGCAGGTCAGCCCCTTGAGATTGAACATTTTAAGCTATATGCGTATTGAAACATGCCCACGGTTCTGGATTTTGTACACTGTAACAGTTACTCGTCATAACCATATCCGTGAATATTCTCCAACGCCCCCCCCCCCCCCCCCCCAACCCACGGATGAATGCAAATGCCAATCGCTAGTGGATAACTGGCTGGTACAGTGTATTGATCATTTAGGGTCGGAATGCATGGCATACAGCAGCTTACCTCCGCCAACAAGCGTCCATGCCCAGGACGTCCATGAATCATCCAAGTTCCCTGAACTCTGGCCAGGGTCGGCTGTAGATGAGGCGCCTTTAGAATCCGCTTTCGCAAGAGCCTCTTCATCGTTGGCACTAGATGTCATATTGTGTCCTGCCGTTGCGACGGCATTCAGTACAGCTAGCTTCTCCTTGTAAAGGTCGATGAAGTGCATAATGAAACGGTTGAACTTCGGCAGTTGCCAGTCATTGAAGCTCAGCTCACCGCGCTCTACCAAGACTTGGACGCTAGTGCCCAGCGGAAAGTGATCGATCTCAGCCGGGTCGTTGTTGATCAGCATGCGACACACAAACGAACACTTATAGAGTAGTGGTTCCTGATAGACATCGATGCTGCCGCTCTCTGTGCGGCCATCTAAACAGAGCGTCATATCGCGGACGTTCACCAGCTTTCTTAGCAGGCAGGCCATGGTGGACGCATCGACGAATTCCTTCTCCCAGTTAGCATTAGCAGGGCTAAAATCCACTTCAGGTACGCTCACACTAAGCACCATATCATCTTCTACGTACTTCAACACCAAATTGGTGACGTTCAGTGTGAAGTTATTCGTAATCTTGTTTATCAGACCTTGCACATATCCTGGGGGAGCACCAGCAGCGGATGCCGCTTCCTGCTGTGCTGCTTTGTCTCCAGCAGATGCAGCAGCGGTGTCAGCGTCACCGAACGAGGCCGACTGGCTGTTCGCAGAGTGTTTGTTCTCATTCCATTCCAGAACACACTCAATTGTGTCAATACTCACCACGACGGCTTCATAGCTAAGGGCCGTCCATGGTACGTGGATTTTCAGCTCGCGAATACGGCCACTTACGAACCGGATAGGAATTGGCACGAGCTCTTCCAAGACATTGAGCCGTAGCTCCAAATTGTTCAGCACTACATCTCCGCCCCAGATTGACAATTTCAAATCAGAAGGCTTGATATTCTTGACGTATTTCTGCAGATACGACGTCAACAATGGGGTGATGTAGCCCTCCAACATCGTGCAAGAGACACCAAAGCACAATAGTGCTACCTAACAGACTCAAAGGAAAAAAGAAGGGACATGGCTAGTCTGTACAGACCAAATAACTAAAACACCAGCTGTTCCACTATTCTCTACGATCGTACGAGAGTAATTGAAAGGCAAGCTGAAGGAGATTTTCGCTCTGAAAAATTGAATTTTCTGTGGGTAGATCGGGGCGCTTCTCTTGATCTTGGGAGCATCCATATCCGCTGTCCAGTGTCGACGTCATTTCCACACATCAATATGCATGGATCGTCATGACGCTGTGACGTGTCATGATCACCTGATCACGTCAGCTCCCGAGTACGAGTCCCGACCGCATCACTACATAATGATACACTACAAGTACAAGCCAGCAGCGGCCATGTGCAGTGTATCTCACTCCCTGGACCCTTTACCTGGTTCAGAAAAAGATGAGAGGCAGGGACTGGGCATGGGAGCCCTACACATAATTATTATGTGTAGGGATCCCTGATGAGAGGTGGTTTGGGGATGCACCACTCTGTAGCTGTAAAGTCTGTATCTAAATGTAGTACCGGGCAATGTAAACCTGTTCAGATTTCTCAAAACCTGGCCAAAAATTAATTTCCCTCATCTTTGAGACTTTGTCTGACTGGGAAGCATGGCCGTATGTAATGGAAACGTTTGCCAGAACACCGTGAAAAGTAATGGTTTCCATTAATTCTTCTCCCAAAGACAAGATATCCTGACAGGGCTGCTGAAAGAAAACAGTGAGTGAGGCGTGTGTGAACGAGTACAGTTTGCAGCAGGGAGTAGTACAATACGTATTGTATTACTCCCTGCTTCTCAGGACGACAATCACACAAGTACAACGGCTTGATATCACCATCGGATGCGGTAAAGTTCCGGACCGTTGGGAGTAAAACTGAGAAAGCGGGTACAAATCTAGAAGAGGGAACACGGCAATGCTAGACAACGACAGAGCTATTGCCATTCACTGGGCTAAGAAATCAATAAAATAACTTTGTAAAATAATGGAAATACGCCAACAATGATAACTAACAGCATATGTCAACTAAACACTCGTATAGATAACAAGGCGGATCAGCAATTCAGCCTACGGTAGCACAAACACGCACCGCCAGTTTTTGTAAGTACTAAAGCATTGTTCAGGGTGTGCAGACTCCAGTGCAGACAATTCATCTTTTTTTAAATACTTTTTAAAAGGCTAAGGCCAAAATACTGATAGATAAAAATTTCTTGAATTGCAGTTCAGAGGCTATCTTTCGAAGAGGTTAAAAGTTCTAAAAGAGAAACACTAATCCAGGATGTTAGATGAGACAAGGCTTGCCATGGGAGACTCGAATATGCGAGACTTAGACTAGCCATTGCCATTAAATTTTTGTGTTTTGTGCTTTCCGGTCTCATCAAGAATAAATTAGGTCATGCACACCGGTCATGACATCATCGACAGCGGTGTCGATCAACATAACATACTTGATTGGCATAGGTTGTTTGGTACAGGGCCCGGTCACAGATGATCACAGATCATCATTATCCTGGTAGTGATCAGCAGGTTGGTCACGTCCAGCCGAGGCACTGACCAAAGCGGTGGTGCTGGACACTGGGAAGACTCTTGGAGCTGCCATTCAACAATGCCAGCTCGGCCATTCCTTGGTCAGGTGTGCACGCCAGGCTCATAAGTACTTGAAGTAGCATAGAGAGTAGCAGCCATACAATCTCCAGAAGATGTAAGCAGCTAGCTACTAGCTAGAGAAATGGGGTCATCGTCATGTGACAAAGGTGAGATTGGTAACGTTCGGCACCACCAGCGGTGCACAGGAGCTCGGGTCGGTGACATTCGAAGTCGCCCAGTCCGGAAACGTGTCGAGGGTAAACACGGCGCGGGCTATCGTGTTGGCGGTGAAGAAAACGGTCAGAATGCCAAGGAGGTTCATCACACAGCCAGCCTTGACCTGAGTGATATACATGGGCCGAAAGAAGAGCACAAGCAGTTTTACATGCTTTATGTAGCACACATACAAGCAAAGATTCTATGTAGCTCTTCACCTCACTAAAAGCCATAAAACGGCCCATACGTCCTCTTCATCATTGCATCAGGATCATGAGCACAATTTTAATTTTTTTTGTAAAGACAGTCCTAAACATTTCCCTGCCTGGCTAGATGTGTGCAGACTACACACTAACTCACCATATCGGGAACTTTCAAGTGCCCGTAGGAGAATGCAATTGCATTGGGCGGTGTGGCGGCCGGCAACATGAATGCGAACGAGCAGCTGATCGTTGCCGGTATCATCAGCCACAGAGGATTCTTATGCAGGCCACTGGTAGTCTAGCAGATAGTACCGGTAAAAGACAAACACAGAAAACACAAGAGAATTTTAAAAGATACATCTTCAAATGCAACTGTGGAAGATGTGCATTCGGAATGAGCAGTGAGGAATCATATTACGATTCCTCACTACTCATTCCAAATGCACAGCTTCCACAGTGGACAATAGCCTTTAGGCCAAGTCATCCTGACCTTCAACTAAGACTAAATGTCCCACTTGGATTCCAATGCATTCTAGCCGCTTAAAAAAAGGAGCAACGACAACAGCACGTGAACAACTGCAGAGAAACTGAATACTGGTATGTGACGGCGGTACTGCACGGTCTGTAACGTACCAGCTGGGCCAGGATTGGTAGGAATATGGTGGCAGAGGCGACGTTCGATGCAACCTCCGTGAACAAGGTGATGAACAGGATGATGAGAAACTGCACCAAAGTGGGATTCAGCTCGCTCAAGTTGCTCAGCTTCAATCCAAACCAGCAGGAAAGCTTTGACTCCTAAAACAACAACGAAACAACAGAGAGTAAGCAACACACACAACAATGCACACAGCCTGGAATTTACTTCTTTGAAGTCAGATCAAATAAAAAATAAAATGAACAGTACCACACACTACCGCAGCACCATTCCTCTGTAAGCTGCTGCATTGTTGAATATCAGGTGGCAATTAAAAATCTGTGCAGAGTCAGCGCATATCAATTCCATATGTTGGAAGACAAACTGGGAAATTCCCTACCGTAATCACTACAGGGCCATCATACCTTGGAAGCCTCGGCCAGACAAAAGCCAGCGCCCAAGATAATGATGACGCTCCATGGCAGCTTGGTATGCACACTGTCCCAGTCCAAGATCCGCTTGATTGGCTTGCGGGATGACCGTTGCTCTGGAAACAACCAAAAGATCGTAGGATGTGCATGTATGTACAAGTAAGTGCAGCCATAGGCAGTATTGCACCAAACAGCTGTGCAATCTCCTGAATTGATGGGCAATTCACACTCACAGCCATCAAGAGCTCGTAAAGCAAACCTTGAAGCGAGAACTATGGAGCTCAATGAATCTATAGTAGTACTTGAAGTGATGTGCATCACTTACCTTTTGAAAGAGGCCATTCGGAAGGCAGAAAGAACAGGATAGATGAGAAGACAATGGCTACGGTGCTGTCTGACACATAGCTCCTGTAAGAAAGACAGATGATCGCAGGACAGACCAGCAGAAAGACACCGCCAAGAGAGGAAAAAATATGAACGGGCAGAATGACAATTACACACTCTCGTTTGTTTTAAAAAGCAAACGAGAGAATGCACCAGTACACGGGCCAGGAAACAAAATACTATAATTATCATACAACAATCGAGCAAGTGCTAATAAATAATAAATACTGTGTAGTCGAAAGGAAAGTTAGACATTCACTACAGCTACCCTTCCCACCTGCTAATACAGGAAAAGCCAAGATTCGAAAACATAAAAAAAAAAACAAAAAAAAACAAGCAAGCTTTAACAGCTAGCCCAGAAGCCACGCACAAACCAGTGAGGGGGTGCTTACTTGCCCGCATCTGTATCACGGAACAGGCTGCTCCAACCGGCATCGAAGCCAGGCAATCCAGGATGCCGGAACAGCCATGCCAACACGAGGAGAATAAAATCGACGAGGACCACACACTCCGCAAACCTGCCATCCAGCACAGGACACAAAGACAGTCATATGAAATAGTCATGGCACAAGCAGTAATAATTTACAAGGAAACAGTCACATACCAGATCATCAGAGATTTGGGGAGAAAACCAAGACCTCCAGCGCACCCATATTCCAACCTACTGTCAAGAAACGTTCTCGGAGAATGGGATTCCAAAAAGAAAAGAATCTACCGATAACGCATTCATTGGTTTGAGGGAAAGATGCAAACGGGAAAAGTCTGAAGAAAAAATTGACTATCACCACCAGCACCCACCCAACCAATAACGGATGTCACATAATGTGATCATACCATCATGAAAAGAAGTCTGATCGGTCTCAACCAGAGAGTACACGATGCTTTAAATGCGTCCCTTTGAGCCCACTCAACTAGATATGAATACATCATGTACATGTACAGCCACAGGGACTTACGTCAGTCGTCCTAGGCGCTGGTACCGTTGCCGTAACACTACCTGAACAGACTGGATCGCGTCGCTACCTGTCGCGCCGGTGTCACCGGCCTGCCGCTCATTCACCGTGTATTTACCAGATTTCTCAGTCAGCCGGCGGCGGAGAAAGCGGTATACGCGCAGCAGAGGGTTTCTACGCACGGGAAACAAAACATTGCAGAATTCAACACAAGTACTTCAGTAGATGGTATCAATGCGTCCAGTACCGGTACATGCTACGTGGCTCTGCTCACTGAAGCTGCACAGCGATAGCTACCGTAAGAACAACCTAAGACTTGTGAAATGCAGTGAAAAGGTATTACCTACAAGTGGTTACACGATGAACATGTACGGCATAGTGAGGGCTCTGAGCTTTCAAGCTCTCTCGTTCATAGAATTACTCAAGAAATTCCTGTCCTTTCTTTTCTAAATACGGCTTGTCCATTCGCCTTCATATCATTGGGCCTAGTTCCCGTTTATTGTGCGAAGTAAAATAAACCAACCAACAAACCAACCAGCATTGCATTTTGTCCCCATAATACTCGTACGGTGCTCCAGATGCTCTGTCTAGATTTACGCTACGGTACGCACTACATACTCATTTTACGGTACGGGATATGTACGGGATACAGCGCCAACCATGGCGCATGACGTGACAGGCCCTAGAGGCCCTACCAAAGGCCCTAAGGCCTAATTCATTTTTCAATCTTCTTTTTTTTCAACACATAACTTGGGTTCGAACCCGCACTATCGCCCTGCACTGCATGCATTCCCTCGATACACGCCGCATACATACACATTCTACCAAATTACAAATTGAAAGTACGGGACGGTACGGGACAAATACGAGATACCGCGCCAACCATGGTGCGTCACGTGAAAGGCCCTACCTCAGACACGACCAGATACCGAATTAAAGCGGTGTGGGCCCTGGCTAGCGCCAGACGCTACTAAAAGTAGCGTCTTTTGCATAGCTACGGGAATAAAAATGTCTATGCATGGGGGGGGGGGGGGGCTAGCTCCATGTCTCCGGCAGATACATATAAACTAAAACACACTGACGCAAACAGTGCCTACCTGGGTACACAACACAAGTACAAATCGACCCCCAGGAATTCCTGTAAAACGCATATACTCCATAGAAAATTGTACTACAGCACCTACTTGTACAGCAATTTAAACTAATAGTTAGGGGTCAAAGGGGTGTACCGGGTACCCGACCGTTAATATCAGGTACCGTTAGTACAAGGGTACCCGTTTGGATTTTGATGACCCAGTCAGTACGGAGCAACACTGCTGGGATCGTGTATTCCAGGTGGGAGTCAATCATTTACAACTCCACGCTGGATGTCTGCATTGTTGTTGCATTTTCGCACCTAGTAGATGTACTCCTGCGACTATAAGACACCAGTCGATTTGCGAAACACAATGTGATATCAAAATGCAAACCGAGAACAGATGAATTAAAATCTTGATTTATGTGAAAATTGCGCAAAAGATTAAACATGGCTGCTAAAGGGTACCCATTAACCCGCCCGTTACGAAAATTACCCGTTCGTTTAAAGGTATACCCGTTTGACCCCTACTAATAGTGCTGCGTTCCAGGAGGCCACCAAGTTGTGCGACTGAGAAAGTAATGACACTGCCTGCTTGCTTGTCCATAGAGGTGAGGGTGAGAGTGATGTCAATCATGATGTCATGCTGCCAACCTGACTTACAGTAGCGCATACCATAAGAGTGCGGGGAAACTCACCCCTGTCGGTCGAAAAGCAAGCTCAGCCAGAGCCAGCCGAAGAAGAGCAGCAAGGCCGCAGTGGGTAGGCCGACCAACATCCACTTGACAAAGCTGATGCCAGAAGAGGTGGGATACAGCCTGCGAGGCATACGTCAGAACATTGAATAACAATGACATCAGTCAATCATCCCCGCCGTCACCATAAAAACTTTAAAAAAAGAACAAGGCAACAGATCCACAGGCACATAGAAATACAGACTAGTGGACAAACACAAATGCCAGCCATGACATAACAAATGTGACTGCCTGCTGAGGAACAACAAAGAGAAATCCACTGGCCTCCCAATAAAATGTACGATGACAGTCTCCACAATGACGAACAACAGACGAATGCTAACGCTAAGGGTAGGTCTAGCGAAGTTCAGAAACACTACTGTCGAGGGAGAACACAGAGTCGAATGCACTCGGCTGGTAAACTTACGTACTAACTTGTCCGGCCATCACAAGATTGGGTCCGGTGCCAGTCAATGTGGCTATTCCACCAATACTGGCACTGTACGCTACGGCCAACATCATGCCCTTCTTGAAGCGCAGTGTGTCAGTACGCTTCTGTAAACAGCATACAGGCATAGCACACCCTTCGTCAGCAGGCAGAATAGAGGAAACTTAGTAGAGAACTTGAACTGGTGCAGAGTTGATACAGGTAGTGCGAATCCACGTGTGTGTAAAGCACTCAGGACCTCAGCAGCGGAGTGCCAAAGCACATTCCTGTACAACACTTATCTCAAGCACACAGGACCGTGCAAATTACATCCAGATGCAACAAACACAAGCAAGGGTGCACACTGAACACCTTATGATAGCACCAACATCTGGAAAATTCAGGGGTGTCGGAAGGTATTCAACACTGGTGCGGCTATGAAAGGGGGGGGGGGGGCTTCCAGCAGGAAATTTCGGAAAATTGGGCCCAAATAACCCATAGTTCATTGCTTCAAAAGCACAAGATAAAACTATTGTTGCGGCTTTGTCCGCACCTGCCGCACCTGTTCCGACGCCCCTGAGAATGTACTTGCTCTGGACTAACAGACACTCAGCATCTAGGCTTGGACTTGGAGTCGTGACTCAACTGCGACTTAACTGTGCTTTTTTTGTTTTCGTTTTGTTTGTTTTTTGTTCTTTTTTCCTTTTTCCCTCGTACTTTTTTCTTTTTTTCCCTTTCTTTTTGAGTATTTGCAGTCCTGTGTTTTCTGTGTTTTTCTCTCCTTCGTGGAGGCTTGCTTGTTGTTGGCTTTTGGCCGTTACTTTATCGCCATCATAATATTGGGCACCATTGCCCGTTTGGTCTGCGATACAAAATAAAATTTCAACAAGGCCAAACTAAAGAAGGTGTGTGGTTCGACTAACATGGACATTTTTTTTACGGGCGGGCGGGCGGATTTTTTTTTTTTAATATATTTTTTAGTACATGTAAATACACTGTATACGCGTATCGAGTAGACTCTACTACCAGCACAAGGCAGCAGTCGTACCACTCACTGCACTGCACTGCAGTACAACTACAAGTCAAGTCCAAAAGGAGCCGCCTGCGTCCGCAGACTCACGCCGCACAGCACGTAGACGTGGACGTGTTCAGTCCACGTACGTCAGTCACACGACAGCCCGCCGAAAAAAAGTTACGGTCGGGCTGAAATTGTACGGTCGGTCGGGTGAGTCGAACCACACACCTTCTTTAGTTTGGCCCAACAACTTTTAACAGCTAACTGCAGCCATGTAGTGTGTGTGTGTGTGTGTGTGTGTGTGTGTGTGTGTGTGTGTGTGTGTGTGTGTGTGTGTGTGTGTGTGTGTGTGTGTGTGTGTGTGTGTGTGTGTGTGTGTGTGTGTGTGTGTGTGTGTGTGTGTGTGTGTGTGTGTGTGTGTGTGTGTGTGTGTGTGTGTGTGTGTGTGTGTGTGTGTGTGTGTGTGTGTGTGTGTGTGTGTGTGTGTGTGTGTGTGTGTGTGTGTGTGTGTGTGTGTGTGTGTGTGTGTGTGTGTGTGTGTGTGTGTGTGTGTGTGTGTGTGTGTGTGTGTGTGTGTGTGTGTGTGTGTGTGTGTGTGTGTGTGTGTGTGTGTGTGTGTGTGTGTGTGTGTGTGTGTGTGTGTGTGTGTGTGTGTGTGTGTGTGTGTGTGTGTGTGTGTGTGTGTGTGTGTGTGTGTGTGTGTGTGTGTGTGTGTGTGTGTGTGTGTGTGTGTGTGTGTGTGTGTGTGTGTGTGTGTGTGTGTGTGTGTGTGTGTGTGTGTGTGTGTGTGTGTGTGTGTGTGTGTGTGTGTGTGTGTGTGTGTGTGTGTGTGTGTGTGTGTGTGTGTGTGTGTGTGTGTGTGTGTGTGTGTGTGTGTGTGTGTGTGTGTGTGTGTGTGTGTGTGTGTGTGTGTGTGTGTGTGTGTGTGTGTGTGTGTGTGTGTGTGTGTGTGTGTGTGTGTGTGTGTGTGTGTGTGTGTGTGTGTGTGTGTGTGTGTGTGTGTGTGTGTGTGTGTGTGTGTGCTGGCAGAAATATAGAGAATCCCATTTCGATTTCTGACCTGATTTTCTGCGGAGTCAGTGTGTGTAGCACCAGCAGTTTGGTTAGGTTCTCTTGACTGCTCAGTGCCACTGTCATCAGATGATTGCTCTGCCACACCACTATCCAGTACTGGAAAGGAGAAGCCAAAAGATGTACACCACCATGTGTCACACACACACACCTTTGACCTTTGACGCCCATCGCCGGAGGCGATGATAGCAATGCTACGGCAGAAGCCATAGCAACTTGTGCTGGGATTACACCATTCAACAGCTTGCAAGGCTGAAGAATTGACCGTCACTATTCAGCCGGGTCTACACCATACAGCTATACACACACACACACACACCCATACACACACACACACACACACACGCACGCACGCACATGCACGCACACACACCCCCTGAGCAATATTCCGAAGAAATTTCTCAAAAAAGCTCAAACCAAATTCGAATTATTCGAAAAAGTCTAGAGGTCTATACTTTTGAAACGCACTATAGTGTGCCACAGATGCACTTGCAAGGCACGCTAGAACACATGTGCTTACCTTCGAGCACAGCCTGTGCTATGGGCAGCATCATGGCACTACTGGCGGTGTTGCTGATCCACATCGACAGGAAGCCAGTCACTAGCATGAAGCTGAACAGCAGCCTGTGCAGAAAAGAACACCAGAAGCGAGCACGATAGTGAACCACAACCAAACACTGCAGATACAATCAGAGACAAGACAGGGAGCAATAATGGGCATTATTTGCACACAGCATGTTTACGGCGTCAGAAAAGAAACCACAAACACCAATGGCAAAACAGAATTATGTACTTGACCTGCTAAAGCAATTTGTAGAGGCTGTTTCGTAAGGTACTAGTACATGTACGCAGGAAGATAATCTATTTCCTGGCCCCTCCATTATTGGTCAAATGAAGACTTGAGAGTGGAGAGGACACCAATGGCATGCAGCACTCAGAACCGTTGGGACTTACATGCTTTTGGACGTGCCGAGCAGCATGAGCACAGCCAGGGCTATTCTCTCGTGCAGACTCCACCGCTCCACTGCCACGGCCATGATCAAACCACCCATGAACAACACATTCGCATCCTGAACACAAATTACCAAACACACACACACACACACACACACACACACACGCCATGGGCATAAGCAACATACAAGTGCACAACAACACACTACAACGTAGACCAAACCGCACAGAGAGGAACAAAGCGTCCCATCCGTTACAACGCCATATAAGGGGCCATCCGGCATTATCGATAATCTTCACGGAACTAGAAAAAGAAAAAGTAGTCATGACCACCCCCCCACCCAACACACACACACACACACCTGAATGCAAAAAAAGATTGACTTTAATACTTGGCTAACCCATCTAGAATTGATTGATGTTTCGGCTATCATTATTTTTCGAAATGAAATTCTCCTCGACCTACCCACGCACAAATGAAACTTTTTCCGTTTCGTGTAAGATCGATAATCAGATCGATAAGCAGTGTGCAGCCTTACAAATAGACAATAAATATGGCATTTGATGGAGGAGCTGCATGATGACGTGAAGACGTTGCAAGCTCAGCGCAGCCAGTCTTCAACGGGGAAAAAAATACCTAATAAGTGCAAAGATAATACGTGTAAAATAGACTGGGAGAAACCCATCTTTACAGGGTAGTTCTCTTATCTACCCTTCCCTTCGGGAACGGACACGATAATTTACTTTTTTCTCTCTTAGGCCACCCTTTCTTTTTTCGTTGTTTAACGTCCGCGCCCGCGTACCTTTTTGCCTCCGACCGGAAAAAACAACAAGAAAGTAGTAGTACCAATAATATGCGAAGTTGTAAATACATGATTGTGTAGTTTCACAGTGTGCCGATCATGACCTTAAACTTATAATCTTGCCTCCCGGGCATGCCTTTGTCTTGTGTTCTTTTTCTTTTTTTTGTTGGCTTTTAAATATCGTACGGTGTGTGTCCTAGTAAAAATCCAGATGTAATGAATTCATGACATGCTAACTCCATGCTATGTACCTGTTTTGTTGGATTCATCAGGCATGTGCTCCAATGTACCATCAAAGAGTGTTGTTCTATGCCTGCAAGTGCCGTTACACCCAGAAATATTGTATATAAACTGGAAACCCCAATCAAACATTTTGACCAGTAAAGCATGTGATATCACATGCTTTACTGGTCAAAATGTTTGATTGGGGTTTCCAGTTTTTGGAATGGGCTTTTGTTTTTTTTTCGCCCTCCCTCGTACCTTTTCGCGAAAAAAAGGACGTTAAACAATGAATTAACAAAGGGTGGCCTTAACCACCAAACTTGGTACGACCATTCAGTCACCACACGTAGTGTTGTGGACATGGAAATCCAGTCGATTGACCAGGGCCGACGCCCTCAGCGCATAAATGCATGTGCGTACCGCTTATCCACGGTTGCATGACCAGCGTCCTGGAGCCGCTAGACGTGCGACTGGATTTCCATGTCCACGACAGTAGAATCAGTAATCCAACTACACTACAGTCGTGCCAGGTGAAAATCCAAGCCCAAGAGCTGAGCCAGGGCATGCACAGCTTGTAAGGCAGAGAGATCTGGGAGGTGGATATCACAGGGTAGCACAGCACATACAGACCCCCAGACTACAATGACCCGCTACCTATGATGACCGGGTTTGTATCACCGGGTAGCCACCAGGGGCGTTGGGCACGCTATGGTCACTACGGTATTGACCGTACCACTCTTTGCCCCAAGTACCCTGTGAATCAATAAAATGCACTGATTTGGGCTCTGAATTTCCAAAATTTTCGGCTCAGCCACCCCTCCCTCACGCGCAAATTGTACTTCAGATGGCTGACCGTACCACACTACATTACCTTCCGATGCCCCTGGCCACAATACACATTTTTCAATGACTACGTGCAGGCTGAGTCCCAGCACAAAAATAACCAATGGGACCGTGGAAACAGCATGCATTAGTACTAATTGGGCACGATGCATTCTCCACTATGCATTGTACACTATCATACAGTACAGGTATGACAGGGACCACAGAATCATTCCCGGGGGTGCCATAAGTGACAATATCATCCCAGACTATCTACAGGACTCGTATTATCTGGAGACGCCCTCCATAAAGATGAAATAAATATTTACCTTGAGATAAGAAGCAGATGCTTGAGAGGCAGTTAGAACACCAAGCAGTGGAAACAGACATAGTGGCAGGAGTGCCACACCAGCTAGGGGTGCTGCCTCTGTCACCCAGAACAGAGCGACAAGCAGTATGACATAACCGGCCTTTGCTTCCTATGCACCACACCACACACACGCGCGTGCACACATACATACATACACACGCACGCGCGCGCACACACACACACACACACACACACACACACACAATAATTAACCAATAAATGTTCTGCCCCAAGCGTATCATCCCAGCAGGTTCTAGTAGTGTAGTACGTAGAGGACATGAACCACAGTGAGCACAACCGCATACAAGTTCGGGACAGGGGAATTCGTTGTTTCCGCCATGTTGATACGCCATGGAAACGGCGACTCGCAATCTCAGCCTTGCATCTCTGCATGGCTGGTGACATACCGTATTTCCCAGTAAGTTAGTTCTCCCCAATGACTTAGTACCTCCCTATAAAAAATACACTTTCCACTGCCGAGGTTATCACCCCGAAAGACAGTTCCCCCCCCCCCCCCCCCGAAAGATAGTAAGTTTGTACCCGTCCTACATGTACAAACACCGTACAGTACATACATCATATGCACGGACACTAGAGTTGTGCAGGCTTCCCACTGCGTGTCATTTACCCCCGATAAAAAAGTACTCCCCGAAAGATATTACCACCCCCGAAAGTTAGTACTCATGTGGCTGCTAAGTTCGAAAGTTAGTACGTACTAACTTACGGGGAAATACGGTAGGTCCCGCAGCCTTGCATCTGTACACGCATGCACCTTGTTATACCATACACTGCACAGTACTGTACTGCAGTATGGAACTACAAGCGCCGAACCCCCACCCCATCTGGTACGGTACACACTCACAGACGCAGAGCCTGACTGGACCGTACAGGAAGGGGGTGGTGCAGTACAGTGTTCGGTATGGCTAAAGGCATGTACATGTCTAGTGCTATTCAGCGGGCATGATGCTAGGGCATATTGCAAAATGCAGGGTATACCGCAGCATATATCCCATCGAGGACGCCTGCTGATGGGTCGAGAAGGGGATTTTGTACCGTATCATGCATGGGATAAGTAATACTATTGTAAAAAGTGTTGTTATTGCATGTACCTGTGAACCAATAGCCAGAGGTAGTAACAATAGAGGACCAGCAATGATGATGAATGCTTTCCAGTAGTGCTGGATTATTCTAGTGACCCTTCTTATCCCATGTTGATCCTGGTCCTGCACTGAAATCAAGCCCTCCTGGTCATCATCATCTTGCTCATGATATGAACGTGAGTTGAACTCCTCGCCAGTACTGTCAGACTGAGTGGCCACGAACGAAGTTGTCTCCATCACTGAACTCACCAGCACTGCTGAGAGGCAGCACGGTGCACCTGGTAGATCTACACTACATTGAAATAGCGCTAGTTACCACGATAGCTCATGCCCAACATTAACGTTTCGCATGTCCAGAACCATTGGAAATGAATTCAAAAATTAATTTTTGTAGATTTTATCAAACCAAACATGAGTCATGAATGACTCATGATGCATCGCGATATCGATGCACTGACATGATTATAGTCTACGGTATACCAGTATACCATTGCCATTATTTAGAAAAGCGATCCTGTCAGCTTTTCTATTATTGTGTTCACATGGCAGAAAAAACGACACCGCTATGCTACGTAACTTTCTACGTAAGGTGCTCGGTATTTCACATAGGCTACGTAAGTCTCTACGTAAGGTGCTCGGTATTAGATCTACCAACGCATGGTAGCCGTGTGCTGTGCACGTGCACGGCAGACATTGTGTTCAATTCAGTGCATGCAGTCCGCGGTTCCGTGTTCGGATGTGCATGCTCGAGGAACTTCAGGGCTCACAGCCGGTATGCCAAAACCTCGATTACGTGGGAGGACATATTGGATCTGATCACCATAGAAACGGGCACGCGTGACTGCTAAGCGCAGGCTAGGCGTAGCACTCACACTCACAGTCGCAAGGAGATTTTGACTTGCTTGGGCTGAGTTGCTGTGACAAGAAGTAGTAGTAGTAGTAGTAGTAGAATTTATTATTTTGATAGGGAAGGCCCTACAGACGTTGCCGTCTTGTTACAGGGAACCCTAAGTGCTCAACCTGACGACACGAGACAGGCAGAGAATTCCACCTATCAGCGCCAAGGAAAGAAATGGAGAACATGCCATATCTAGTGGTAGCAGCGGGCAAAGAAAGTGAAGAGAATGATTGCCCTCGAGTGCGCCTCTCGGTGCAAGTAGCAGCCGACTGGAGGGTGAACATTGAGGAAAGAAGAGGACTTGTAAGCTGATGAATACAGCGGAAAACAAAAATAAAAAGCCTCAAGTTGAGACGAGATTCGAGGGAGTATAACTTAGCGTGCCGCAAAACAAAGACAGTCGGGGTACGGCGAGGGAGACCAAAAACCTGTTTCATGCTGATATGACTTAAAGTAACAAGGCGAGAGTATAAAGATGGTGTAAGACAGTGAGCATACGAGTTGCTGGCATATTCAATAGTGGATTGGATGAGGGATAAATAAAATATTCGCTTAGTTGTGTGATCTACTGTACGGCGGCAGCGGCGGAATGCTCCTATCTTCTTATAAACAGATGTACACACATGGTTGACTTGATCCTCAAAGGTGAGGTGTTGGTCAATAATGAGGCCAAGATAACGCGCTGTGGCAGAAGGTCGAATATCGACACCACCGCATGCAATGGTAAGATCCGGCGGAAGAGGCAGAGCCTTCTTCCGAAGCACCATGAACTTCGTTTTCTGGGCATTCAAGATGAGACCAATGCTTCCAAGGTACGTATTTAGTCTGTTCAACTCACTTGTCAACTTGTGCTGAAGTTCTCCAGTAGACTGACAGTGTATATAAAAGGCGATATCGTCAGCATACTGTTGGGACTCTGCGTGGCGAAGTACTCCAGGGACATGTCGCACGTACAAAGAGAATAACAGAGGCCCTAGCACCGACCCTTGCGGAACGCCTCGTGTACAATGTGTCTCGTCTCCTCTGTTATTTCCAATTTTCACCTGTTGTCGTCGACCCTGGAGATAGCTGGAGAACCACTGTAGTGCTACTCCGCTTATGCCAATAGCTTGAAGCTCGTTAAGTAGTAGTTCATGGCGTACCCGATCGAAGGCCTTGCTCATGTCCACGAGTACAACCCCGCAATACTCGCCCTTGTCCACACTCATCATCCAGCGGTTTACTGCGAGAGTTAACGCATCCTCACAGGAGTGCCCTCTGCGGTAGGCGAATTGCTCGTCTGGGAGAATACGAAGCTCAGCGTGATCTTGAAGGAACCTAATCATTTGCCGATGTACTACCTTCTCAAGGATCTTAGAAACAATCGGCAAAAGTGAAACGGGGCGATAATTCGACGCTTCAGATTTGTCCCCTGACTTGTGGACAGGACACACTGTAGCCAATTTGTAGACGTCTGGCACCATTCCAGTACTCAAGGACTCGTTTATGATCTGCGCTATGGGACCTGCAGCGGCAGGCTCACAGAGGCGTAGGAGCAGAGGAGGAATGTCATCCGATCCAGCTGCCTTGGCACAGTTCAAATGCTTCAACAGGTCGCTTATCTCCAGAGCTGAAACGGCACGAAATTCTTTAAAAGATGGGGCGTCTGCGTCAGCTGTTGTCGAGATGTCATGTATTAGGTTGCTCAAGGGTGGGCAAGGATTAGGATCAGTGACGAACTGAGCCGTGGATGGTGAAGGAGACGGAGACAGTTCTCCATTTGTTTCGGTTGTTATTGTTTCCTTCCGAGTGGACTATTTCGCGAGCATTGTTGTTGGCCTCATCGGCCGAATTCTTCCTTCAGACTGTCCACACACGGAGTCCTGCGAGGAGTAGCCCCGAGCAGATTCCTGCATTCGTTGAACACGAAAGAGTTCAACATCTACTGCCCGGCAGCTACGCCGCTAATGCACAGGCGCGGGTGACGGGATCGGGAGAGGGAGAGGACATGCACTCCTTGATGTTGAAGGCATGGAGCAATGACTCACGTAGTGTTCTAGTTTTAGTTTCTCCGCCGTGAAGTCCTGTTGTGTCCAATGTAAATATACGCTGGTCCGCTGCGAAGAGCCGCGCAACGCACTAGTAGTGACGATGTGGAGTTGTGAATTATTTGATTCGCCACTCCGTTTCGTTGCAAGAGAACACGTCCAGTGGCTTCGCCGTTGTGCTGGCCATGTATTTCTTCAGTCGTCCATAACTCCTGAAGGGCACAGCGATGAAGCGCCAGGCGAGTAGCAAAACATTTCGAAAATTTGCCTTGCTGTAGTGTTGTTTCCGCATTCACAACCGGTCCAGCGCGCGCGGTTCTTCCTCGCACCTGTACTGCAGATAGCGTCGCCTTCGAAATATTCGTTTGTACCCGTCTCTTGCCCGATTTTGATGGCCAATAGCTTAAAATTTTCAGTAGGAAAATTAGAAGAATTTGTCCGAGAGACATTTCAATTTTAGGACAATAATTCATGTCAGAATTACGCCTGCACCAACTGATACTTTGGCCCCGTATGTACGCCAAACCGTATCGATTAAAACAAAAAACTCTCGGACAAATCCTTACAATGGGTATTGAGAGTATGTTCCTAGAGTTTGAAAGGCCTAGGAGAAAGCATCAGTACAAATTATAGCAATAAAAACTGCTTTATGGCAGTTTTCTAAAAAACGTTATTGTGTTCTAGTCCATGGACCCCGTCTAAAAAGTAAGAAATTAACGAAATGTGATTGCCGAAAATTAAAATTTCACACAAAACCTCACAATTATCACAACACTTGAAATGCTGTTTTCAACACTAAACTTGTACTGCACCAACAATTGGCAACATGCATGTCATGCATGCATAGGAAAGAGGATCACGAGGAGAAAAAGGTCTTCTACATGTAGCTTTTCATTCTGTGTGTGATTATTGTGAGGTTTTGTGTGAAATTTTAATTTTCGGCAATCACATTTCGTTAATTTCTTACTTTTTAGACGGGGTCCATGGACTAGAACACAATAACGTTTTTTAGAAAACTGCCATAAAGCAGTTTTTATTGCTATAATTTCTTTTGTTTTTTCTGTCACCAATCAATGGAATGCCCAATATGTCAATGATGGCCTTCACATCATATCAATACAGTATTATACGCATTGATGAGCAAGCCTTTTCTTGCAGAAAATGGCACTAGCATGTTCGTCTGCGGGGCCCGGGGGAAACATGTGAGTAGTGGTGGACCGTGGTGATTAGGCCTCGACCAAATATGCTTGCGCATATTTCCGCATATTTTGTGAGACAGTTCATATATGGCATATTGAGCGAGCATATGATTCAAATATTCTAAAGAAAATGAGGACAAAACATTCATGTTATGGACAAAATGCGTTCAGAAATGCCTTTTATGGATGAATTTGGAATGGTTGAGGCGTTTGCAACATTTCCCCAGGGATGAACACTATCGCTACGGTTGCTGGGGATACACTTCCATACGATTCTGCATGTGTTTTGATTTGCACCATAAGCATGATAGCCGTGAAGCCAATGAATTTTCCAAGGTTTTAATTTTACAGAAATGATCTACACTTTCTGCTTATGTCGAGCATATTTTTGCATATCTTTTTGCATATCTTGCTAAGCCTTTGGCATATCATGGCCGTTTTCCCTGATATGCGACGAACATAATATGCTCTTTTTTAAGCATATTTGGTCGAGGCCTAGTGGTGATACTTTTTTTATATGGAGGTCATTCTGTGCATGTTGCTGTAGCAGAATTTCATTACTCTGTCATAAAATTGGCTTGCCTTTCAGATATTTCAGATTTCCCCACCCTCGATCAGATTTATTTGAGAAATGTAACCAGGTGCGTGTCGCAGATGTTTTTGTTGATTCTGTGTTTATAATGGTTTATAATCATGGGTTATCGTGATAAGGTCATCGATATGCGACGAACATAATATGCTCTTTTTTAAGCATATTTGGTCGAGGCCTAGTGGTGATACTTTTTTTATATTATTATCATGGAGGTCATTCTGTGCATGTTGCTGTAGCAGAATTTCATTACTCTGTCATAAAATTGGCTTGCCTTTCAGATATTTCAGATTTCCCCACCCTCGATCAGATTTATTTGAGAAATGTAACCAGGTGCGTGTCACACATGTTTTTGTTGATTCTGTGTTTATAATGGTTTATAATCATGGGTTATCGTGATAAGGTCATCCTGCATCATATGGCACTGAAATCGTAATCCTGTTGATGTCGATACAACTTTTGGAAGTAGTTCAATGACGTTAAACTGTAAGTCCACGATTTTCTAAAACAACACAGCAAAGGAGGAACAATAAACATGTATTAAAATGTAAACAAATACATTGCTGAGTCTGACACCTCGTTCCAACAACTACACTGATCCTGAGGATAAAAGGGGCAAGGCTATGGTTGGAGGTACTGAGAGATAAACAAGGCACTCCATAATAATAAAATCTTACACATCTTTTGGTGAGTGTGGATGATATCCAGTCGAACCTCTTTAGGACGAACACCAAGGGACCGATGGTATTTATTCTGTGAGTTTGTCTTAAGCTATTTTATAACCAGTGAATACAATTATTTCTCCAATAGACATACGAATAGATTTCTTCTACAGCGAAAGATTCTAAGCCACACCAACTCATTGACTACATTGTAGTCTCGTATGAAACAAATGAGTCACTAGAGAGGTTGTGCAAAACGAAAATGCAACTTCGCAAGAACTTTCGCAACTTTAGACGCGAAACTTGCAGGGAACGCGAAATGAACTGTCGTAGGAAATTTCGTGAGATCGGGTCATGGCGTACGTGCACTTGGCCCGCGCAAACTACGAAAATGTGCAGAACGCAAAGTTCGTGCAAAATTCGTACACACTTTCGCAAGGACTGTAACGAAACTTCGTTCGAATTTTCGTTTTGCAGAACCTCTCTATCTACTGAACCTTTCTTTAGCAACATGACGGCAACTGAAACAGCAACAGAGAAAGTACGATACATGTACAGCACATTCTTGCAGGTACACGTACTACAA
This sequence comes from Sycon ciliatum, assembly GCF_964019385.1. Taxonomy (NCBI): domain Eukaryota; kingdom Metazoa; phylum Porifera; class Calcarea; order Leucosolenida; family Sycettidae; genus Sycon; species Sycon ciliatum. The sequence goes on from NC_088644.1 coordinate 10,649,730, forward strand.
ACAGATTGCAGATCGTAATTCTTGCTTTGGCGGCACGAAACTGTATTTGGGGCAGTGCAATCTCGGCGGTACTCACAAATAATAAATCAAACCGCCCAGACTCGAGTAAACAAATCCAATCATACAAGAAGGAGATCTTCACGAGACGAGACTGCGCCCATTGGCTTGTTTCGTATGAAGCAAACAAGTTTACTGAAGCTCTCCACAATGGAGATTTTCCCTGATATGCGAATTTAATTTGCAAACTCGGTCAATGGGTCCTTGAACCTTTCCCTCCAGATTGGGAACTGCCAACGATAGTATGCCACTGACCAGTGCCTTACTTGTAACGTACCAATGTACAATGATTATGAGTATTTCGACAACACATCTAACATAAGCCTTACCGCCAAGAAGGTGAACTCGCGTTCTTCGCACACTGTAGACAAGGGCAAAGAGATAAAAATGGATCTAAATCCGAATAAAATCAGCACACGTTTCCGTAAATGAAGGGGTGAGCATAAGCAAATGAATCGAAGGAAACCGGTCAACTCAGAGATCACCTGTCAGCGAAAGAGATCCTGTCAGCTTTTCCATTATTTATTACATTCCGCCCAAAATCAGCACACTTTTCGTAAATGAAAGAAAACAAGCAAATGAATCAAAGGGAACTGGTCAACTCACCTGTCATTGAGTAATATTCCGCGAAAGGAGGTCTCAGCAGCGCCGAAACGAAATAAGCAAGACCAGGAGACGAAATATCCGAAACAGCTCATACAAGAAGCAGTTCCAAAGAAGGAATCCGGAAGTTCCTCGCGCATGCTCATCCGAACACGGACTGCATGAGTTGTCTGATGATTGCCTAGCGGCATGAAACTCAGATTTACAACCAATGCACTGCAACCAAGAGTCCATAACCCAAGAGTATGCAACTGTGATCATGGGTGCATGCGTGGCGCGCTGCCTTCATTACGTAACTTGCCTTCATCACGCTCTGAAAGCATGCATTCAAACTCTCAATTTCTCGCACGAGCCCATCCGTTTTTGCTCGATTCGTTCCAGTACCTACACAATCTCTGAATTCTGGCGCGTGAACTCCAGTTCCGTACGAAAGTTCATTTCAAACTAGAGGGAAAGTGCGGTGTTTGATTTTCCGCAGTGCGCGGACTGCAGCTGAATGATGTAATGAAGGCAGCGCGCCGCGCGGTTGGCCCATAGAAAAGAGATCACAGTTGCATACTCTTGGGTTATGGACTCTTGCTGCAACACAATGTCTGCCGTGCACGTGCACAGCACGCGGCTACCACCCGTTGGTAGATCTAATACCGAGCACTTTACGTAGAGACTTACGTAGCCTAAGTGAAATACCGAGCACCTTACGTAGAAACTTACGTAGCATAGCGATGTCGTTTTTTCTGCCATGTGAACACAATAATAGAAAAGCTGACAGGATCGCTTTTCTAAATGAACATTTTGAATGCACCCCACTTTCAAGCTTCGTGAGATATTTGCCCGATCGCATGTACACGATTCTGGCATACTGCCTGGCTCGCGTGACAGCTCGCGTGACAGCGGCCTGTCCAAAATGGCGCCCACGCTTTTGTACGCGGCTGTGAGCCCTGAACTTCCTTCTTTGGAACTGCTTCTTGCATGAGCTGTTTCGGATATTTCGTCTCATGGCCTGGCTTATTTCGTTTCGGCGCTGCTGAGACCTCCTTTCGCGGAATATTACTCAATGACAGGTGAGTTGACCAGTTGCCTTTGATTCATTTGCTTGTGTTGACTCTTTCATTCCGGAAAAGTGTGCTGATTTTGGGGCGGAATGCAATAAATAATGGAAAAGTTGACAGGATCTCTTTCCTAAATTTTGCTTTTCTGCTGCCGAGCTGCGAGGCCTCCTTTTACGGAATACTCGATGACAGGTGATCTCTAAGTTGACCGGTTTCCTTCGATTCATTCGCTTATGTTCACCTTTCATTTGCAGAAGCGTGTGCTGATTTTATTCGGATTTAGATCCATTTTTATCTTTTTGCCCTTGTCTACAGTGTGCGAAGAACGCGAGTTCAACTTCTTGGCGGTAAGGCTTATGTTAGATGTGTTGTCGAAATACTCATATTCATTGTACATTGGTACTTTACAAGTAAGGCACTGGTCAGTGGCATACTATCGTTGGCAGTTCCCAATCTGGAGGGAAAGGTTCAAGTACCAATTGACTGGGCCGAGTTTGCAAAATAAATTAGCATATCAGGGGAAATCTCTATTGTGGAGAGGTTCAGTAACTTGTTTGTTTCATACGAAAAAAGCCAATGGGTGCAGTCTCGTCTCGTGAAAATCTCGTACTTGTATGATTGGATTTGTTTACTCAAGTCTGGGCTGTTTGATTTGTGAGTACCGCCGAGATTGCACTGCCCCAAATAAAGTTTCGTGCCGCCAAAGCAAGAATTACGATCTGCAATCTGTTTGTAGTACCTGTAAGAATGTGAAGTACATGTATCGTACTTTCTCTGTTGCTGTTTCAGTTGCCGTCATGTTGCTAAAGAAAGGTTCAGTAGAGAGGTTCTGCAAAACGAAAATTCGAACGAAGTTTCGCGACAGTCCTTGCGAAAGTGTGTGCGAATTTTTGCACGAACTTTGCGTTCTGCACATTTTCGTAGTTTGCGCGGGCCAAGTGCACGTACGCCATGACCCGATCTCACGAAATTTCCTACGACAGTTCATTTCGCGTTCCCTGCAAGTTTCGCGTCCAAAGGTGCGAAGTTTCGCACTTCATGATGTAGAGCGAGAGTTTGTACGCATTTTCGTTTTGCAGAATCTCTCTAGTGACTCAATTGTTTCATACGAGACGAGTCAATGAGTCGGTGTGGCTTAGAATCTTTCGCTGTAGAAGAAATCTATTCGTATGTCTATTGGAGATATAATTGTATTCTCTGGTTATAAAACAGGTTAAGCTCACAGAATAAATACCATCGGTCCCTTGGTGTTCGTCCTAAAGAGAATCGACTGGATATCATTCATACTCACCAAAAGATGTGTAAGATTTTATTATTGTGGAGTGCCTTGTTTATCTCTCAGTACCTCCAACCATAGCCTTGCCCCTTTTCTCCTCAGGATCAGTGTAGTCGTTGGAACGAGGTTTTGGACTCAGCAATGTATTCGTTTACATTTTAATACATGTTTATTGTTCCTCCTTTGCTGTGTTGTTTTAGACAATCGTGGACTAACAGTTTGAAGTCATTGAACTACTTCCAAAAGTTGTATCGACATCAACAGGATTACGATTTCAGTTTCAATATGATGCTGGATGACCTTATCACGATAACCCATGACTATAAACAATTATAAACACAGAATCAACAAAAACATCTGCGACACGCACCTGGCGCATGGCTACATTTCTCAAATAAATCTGATTCAGGGGGAGAAATCTGAAAGGGAAGACAATTTTATGACAGAGTCATGAAATTCTGCAACAGCAACATGCACAGAATGACCTCCGTTTAAAAAAAAAGTATCACCACCACTGCTCACATGTTTCCCCGCAGAAGAACATGCATTATGCTAGTGCCATTTTCTGCAAGAAAAGGCTTGCACATCAATGCGTATACGTGTAATATGGTATTGATATGATGTGAAGGCCATCATTTACATATTGATATGTATGATTTACTGCACGAGTACAATTATTGTACAAGGGCAATACCGGCTGATACATGACCGAACGGCGCCAGCCGTGAGGTCATGTATCAAGCCGGTATTGCCCGTGTACGAGTGCGTACGAGGCGCAGTAAATCATTTATTGCATGCTTGACCAAAACATTCCAGAAAACGGAGAGAAACCTTTCCGACTTTCTCAGTCTCCCGACACACTTGTTCAGTGGTAAACATCGTTTGTGGTTTTGAAATTCTCTATTTCTTTACGATATCGATGGTGTTGTTGTTCGTGATTGAGCACTGCGTGTAGGAAGTCCTGGAACAGGAATTGAAACTGGGATGGGCTCCACAACTTCGTCTCGAACGCATTCAGTTCGTCAAGTTCGTCGGCTGCTCACCAACGCATCGATATCGATGTCAAGGTTGCATTCACCTGCTGAGGCGGCTGGTTCATGTGGCTGGAACAAGTAAGTTATTGTCAGCTCAGTTACATGCGCGCGCGTGTGGTCTGTCATTCTCGTACTTTGTAGTTTGTAGTCAGATCAAGTTAGGTGCTGTTTTGTGTTTCAAATTTGAAACTCTGAACTGTAGCAACTTGATCTGATCACGAACCACAAAGTACAAGAATGACAGTCCGCATGCGCGTACATGTAACTGAGCGGGCAATAACTTGCCGGGCAATACCGAGAAATACAGACCGCTGAGCAAGAGCGCTCATTGGCTGTAGTACAGGCAACCCTCACGTGACATGCAATAAAGGGCATTCCATTGATTGGTGACAGAAAAAACAAAAGAAATTATAGCAATAAAAACTGCTTTATGGCAGTTTTCTAAAAAAAGTTATTGTGTTCTAGTCCATGGACCCCGTCTAAAAAGTAAGAAATTAACGAAATGTGATAGCTGAAAATTAAAATTTCACACAAAACCTCACAATAATCACACACAGAATGAAACGCTACATGCAGAAGACCTTTTCCCCTCGTGATCCTCTTTCCTATGCATGCATGTTGCCAATTGTTGGTGCAGTACAAGTTTAGTGTTGAAAGGAGCATTTCAAGTGTTGTGATAATTGTGAGGTTTTGTGTGAAATTTTAATTTTCAGCTATCACATTTCGTTAATTTCTTACTTTTTAGACGGGGTCCATGGACTAGAACACAATAACTTTTTTTAGAAAACTGCCATAAAGCAGTTTTTATTGCTATAATAGAGAGGTTAAGTTTCACGTAAAAGTCTTACGTCCGTGAACTTTTACGTCAAAAAGTGAAAAAACTCACGTAAAATTTGACGTGTTTTACGTGAGTTGACTGTCCCGCACGTAAGTTCATGACGTGAGTTTTTGGAAGTTTCGCTTGGTTATCCCGACCGAATTTGTGTGAGTTTCCGGAATTTTATCGAGATTTATCAAGTTTGTTGGAAGATTTGATATTTGTGCGAACTAAACCCGAATCCTGCCAGGCAAAATTTCACGTCACGTCGCACGTGTAACTTAACCTCTAAAAATTACACGTAACGTGAGATTTGCACCGCGTTTTGAAAAAGGGCAAAAAACGTGTAACTTAACCTCTCTAATTACCATGGTATACGCGGTGTGCTTTCACCTACTACCAAGACTCAACTTAGTCTTGCTACTACCAAGCAGGGAGTACATGTAGTACAATACGGTATTGTACTACTCCCTGCTACCAAGAGTACATAACCAGGGTTATGTACTCTTGCTACTACGCGTATACGGTTTGTTTTTTGTTTTTTTACGGAGCTCTATCTAGGGGCATGTTCGATTGGTAAGGATCGGGATCGGGATCCAGATCTCAGATCCCTCGGATCCTTCAGATTCAACTGAACACTTTATTTTGGACCTTGACTGTTGCCATGTTGAAAATGGCGCTCACAAGGCACCCAAAAGGGTGAACGTCGTACTCATCCCGTAGGTCGTACAAAAAGTCAACAAGCTCTATCTCCATCCACGTGTGCGTACCACAATGCGTACAAAAATGATTTTTACCAGCCATATACGCACAAAGGTCACATTTGGATCCGTTGGATCCGGTCAACCCTGCTCCCCGAGGAGGGTTGACCGGATCCAAATCCGAAGGATCCGGATCCGGATCCGACCAATCGAAAGGGTGCGAATCCAGTGGATCTGGTGGATCGGGATCCCGATCCTACCAATCGAACATGCCCTAGATCTCGAGCCGCACGCGGTCAGCAATGATTACAAAAACGAAAAAGAAGGTGGGTTTCGCTCTACGGAATTACGTATGAAAATAACGTATGAACTGCACGGAATTTTCATACGTAAAAATCAGAGCTGTTGGGTTTCGCTCTACGTGATTTCTCCACGACTGCTAAACATGCGTTGTTGCTTTGGATCCCATGCCATGGAGACGCGTTGGCTGCATGCGCCCACAGCGGCATGCACCATGAACCGAAACCGCGTTTTCCATTATATTTTACACTTGGTGTACGGTGTGTGCACCTTGTGTTTCGCGCGGCTTGAACGTTGCCATGGACAATTACAAATGCGGAAAATGCGAAAAAAATATTTCAAAAAGTCCTACGCGTATACGGAGGACCCAACGTAGGAAAGAGCTTTCCTACGGAAATCCGTAGAGAGATTTACGTATGAAAGTTGCCCTCGGCCTCGCTCCCCGGCGCGTACGACATACGGATATTCATACGTAATTACGTAGAGCGAAACCTCCCTTCTGCCTGCAGTTGTGTTCTTGTTCGTTTTCCCCTTTGTGTTAATTGGTGTCCTTTTGTGGTGTTTCGGGTGCATCAAACTTATCAGCCTTACTGTCTTGTGTAGAATACTTAGTACGAACCTGTCCGGTCTTCCATATTTTGATCTTGAAAAAATTATTCAATAATTATGGCAAATCAATCTTCTTGGATAATGCCCTGTCCTTTCTCAGGCAAGGAGAGCGAAGAATTCTTGTTAGATTCGTGTAGCTGTAATGTCGAAAGTTATGAAAAAGTTTGCTCGTAAGGTGGCCTCCCCTCTCCACGCTGGCCGTGGAAGGGAAGGTTCGCCACCTAGTTCAGAGAGTGATATCACAGTAGATGCGTCTCCCCCTGCTCCAGGTACAGGCATTGGACAAAAACGTAGAGCTGAGAGCCCGACGGAGAGTCTCGCCCCGAGTGACACTGAAGTCAGACAAACAGGTGCAGAGAAATCCGTTAAGAAACAGCACGCCTGCACCGCTCCAAGTGCAGCCCTGTGCGTCGGGCCTGTGAACGCTGGTGGTGACGGCCAGAGCATCACTGTAGAGATGAGAGACATGTTTGAAAATTTCCGTCATGAACTTCGAACGGAGCTGAAGACAATCGTGACAGACAGCATTGCCGAGACCATCGGACAACGTCTGGACAGCCTCGAAGTCGTCGTGAACGAGCAGCGCCAGGACATCAACCGCCTGTCAGCGGAGAACCGGCGCTTGAAAGCCGCTATCGAAAAATGTACTGAAGATGTTGTAATCTCAGAGAATGGCGCCAAGTCCGCCATTGCGGAAGTAAAGCAGACAGTCGCCACCTTCACTGCCAGACATCCTGTCGCCAACCTCACCAGCCCAAATCCAGCTGGAAATGCCATACAGGGTACCTCGGAGGCGACACTGCTTGACCTCGTGGCTGAAGCCACAGATAAAAGCAGCAGAGTGAACAACATCGTGCTACGCGGCCTTTTGGAGAGCCCCTCCGAAGACCTACCTGCCATAATCAGCACCTTGGCTCCGCAAGTTGCCCCCGGGGACATCCTGTCTGCGACGCGCATCGGTCAGTTACACAGTAACAGCACTGGTGCTGTCACGACTTCAGCTCGTCTAGTGCGAGCTGTGCTGGCTCCCACCACCAAAGCACAGCTAATGCGCCACAAAACGCAGGCCAAGCACAAAGGCGAGAACGTCTATATTCAGCACGATTTAACCCGCCAGGAACAGGCAAGACGAAAAGAGCTGGTTCCCAAGTTCCGTGCTCTGAGAAGCAAAGGCGTCAAATGCCACCTTCCACGTGATGCCATTACACTGAACGGTAAACACTTGACATCCCAGGACATTGCCCGCCTCCTGACCACACAGAGCCAATAGGAAACAGCCCGGGCATCCCCAACACCACACAAGAGATCTGCAACTGCTACGGCTACCACTACTGCACCGTCTACCAGCACGATCAGTATTGCTCATTTATCACCAGCATCAACAGCTACAACTCGAAAGCTAAGTATTGCTCATATTAATGTATGTAGTCTTTATAATAAATTGCATGAGATCAAATCACTTCTACATGCTCATAATATTGATGTATTGACCCTCACTGAAACATGGTTGACCGACACTGTTCCTGATAACTGTATAAACATACCGAACTACACCGTGCACAGACAGGACAGGCAGACTGGGAGAGGAGGCGGTGTCTGCATGTATGTTAGAGATGAGTATGATAATCGGAGATTACACCACTCCTCAGACGTGGAAGTTCTTGCTGTGCAGATAAATGTATGCCAACAACCATTGACCATATTCGGCGTTTACCGAGCGCCAGCGGTACCTGTAAGCTTCTGGTCGATCCTCACTGACTTGATCGACGACTCGCTGAGACGTGCACCAGCCTCCACCTGCTCTATTGTTCTAGGAGATTTCAATGTGAATGTACAAGATCCTAATCATACACACTACTCTCATCTACAAACACTCTGTAGTGATTTCGACCTCCGAAATGTTGTCACCTCGCCAACCAGATATCCAAGCGGAACAACGATAGATCTAGTATTAGTACCCAACTCCACTTTCACCACACCACCTGCAGTACTCAGCGGGACTGATATTGTCTTCAGTAGCTCGACTGTAATTGCGTGTGATATTTCAGACCATAATCTGGTTCATGTTCATTTCACCGTCCATTCTGATGCTCAGCCACACCAGACGAGTAGACAAATACAGATACGTAAGCCACCAGTTCGGTCTCTGAATATCATAGATTTCCAAGAAACAGCCACTGAGAAAATGTTCAACCTGTCCCACCACGCTAGTGCCTCATCGCCAGAGTCTCTAAACACACGCATTGTACATTGGCAGACTGCAGTTCAGGGTGCACTAGACGAGCATTGCCCTGTCAAACGTGTGAATATCAAGAAAGCATACGCTCCAGCCCCATGGATGGATGATGAACTCCGCCTTCTATTGTTTAAGCGCAAACGGGCGCACCGTGCAATGCTCAGACACCCAGACCAGTCAGATCTCGTACAACAGTTTAGAGCACTTCGCAGGCAATGCAAATACCTAACTAGAAAGAAACGGTCGACATACTTCCAAGAACAACTTGTCTGCCACAGAGGCCACCCAAGAGAACAGTGGGGTATTATAAACAATCTACTTGGCAGAGCTAAAGCAAATCAGGAACCTGCTGCTAATGTCTCCGACATCACAAAGACATTTGCGAAAGTCGTGAACGATCCCTCGATTTCTGATAGTGCACCTTGCATGCCCCACGGCCCTCTACCTGAATACTCATTAGCTCAGTTCTCATCAGTCAGTGTTCCGGAAGTGCAATACTACATCCAACGCATGAAAAGCCGTAAAGCCACCGGACCAGACAATGTTCCAGTTGCTGCTTACAAGTTAATCAACGATGAGCTCGCTCCCTCACTATCCAAATTGTTATCTGAATCTCTGACGTCTGGTGAATTCCCAGCTCCGTACAAGTCAGCCCATGTTCGCCCCATCCACAAGCGCGGTGATAGGTCGGTCTCCTCCAACTACAGACCAATATCACTGCTCCCCCATATGTCAAAGTTACTTGAGCACATAGTGCATGATCAACTCATACGCTACATCCAGAATGCACCACCCGCACTGCAACATCTCCCTGCAGAGCAATTCGCCTACCGCAGAGGCCACTCCTGCGAAGACTTGCTGACTTGTGTTACCAACGATTGGATGCTTGCCTTGGACAAGGGTGACTACGTAGTGGCTGCCTTCCTTGATATGTCAAAGGCCTTTGACACTGTCAACCACAACATGTTACTTCAAGAACTACTTGAGATTGGTATTGGCGGAGTCGCTCTGCAATGGTTTCACAGCTACCTTACAAACAGACAACAGTGCGTGGTCACTAAGACTCAACAAGGGCAACCATACACAAGCAACAGAGGCGTTCCACAAGGCTCTGTTTTAGGGCCGTTTCTATTTAACTTGTCCGTGAGGAAACTCCCCGCTGTGCCCAAACACTGCAAAGCCCGTCAATACGCAGATGATGTGTCTTTATACAGGGCGGGGAAGAATGTCCAGAACTTATGCAAAGACCTCACAGAGGACATCATCAAAGTAAAGGAATTCTTGGCAACGAGAGGTCTTATGTTGAACTCCTCGAAAACCCAGCTTGTTGTGTTCAGGCCAAAGTCGAAACCTCTTGACCCCGATGTCAACGTTCAGATTGAAGATGTCACCATCACCCCTAGTGCACACGTGAAATACCTCGGTATAGTTCTTGACGAACATCTCTCCTTTGGAGTTCACATTGCACAATTAGAACGTAAAATAGGCTGTAAGTTAGGAATGTTTAGAAAGGTCCGAGACCATTTAACGATCGATGCTAAGAGGGCTTTCTACATCTGTTCCATTCAGTCCATACTTGAGTATGGGTCTAATTCCTTTGCTCACTGCCTTTCTGCCTCCCTCCATGACCGTGTTGTCCGACTTAGTAATAGAGCGCTGCGTATTGTATTTTGCATGCCCCGCCTATCTGATGTCTCCCTTGTTCTTGCCCGCTACCATATCATTCCCTTGTCTGTCAGGTACCAATTCAAGCTGTACGTTCTAACGTACCGTGCGCTTCATGATCTGGCTAGTGTCTTTGTTGCTAACTGTTTCTGTCTCCGCTCTAATTCTACCTGCACTAGTTCTCGCACCCGCTCTCAAGTGTCCTCTTCCCTTGCTCTTCCGACAGCCAAACGTCGCTATGGTTTATTTTCTGTCACTTTCCTTGGCTCTGACCGCTGGAATGCCCTCCCAGCGGAGGTCCGCTCAAGTTCTTCCTTGCATACCTTCCGTAATTCTGTTCTTCATTTTTTAGGGTACCCTGTCAAAAGGCCTTAGGCCTGTGGGGATTGCCCTATCAAAAATTTAATAATAATAATAATAATAATTTCGATAATGCTTGTGAATTAGGGGTCAAACGGGTGTGTGTACCTTTAACTAACGAACGGGTAATTTTCTGGACGAGCGGGTTAACGGGTACCCTTTAGCAGCCATGTTTAATTTTTGCGCAATCTTCACTTAAATCCTGATTTTAATTTATCTGTTTTCGGTTGCATTTTGATCACATTATGATTCGCGAAGTGATTTGTGTCTGATAGTTGCAGAGGTAGATCTACTAGGTGCAAAAAATGCAACAACAATGCAGACACCCAGCGTGGGGGGTGTAAATAATTGACTCCCGCCTGGAATGCGCGATCCCAGTACTGTAGTGTGGTTCTGTACTGACTGGATCATCGAAATCCAAACGGGTACCCTTTTACTAACGGTACCTGAGATTAACGGACAGATACCCGGGTACCCGGTACACCCCTTTGACCCTACTTGTGATGCTAATGGATGGGATGATACCACCGTTCTGGCTCGGCCTGTCCGTCCAGCCCCGATAAGAACCCGAGGGGAAACATCTGGCTCACACTATACGGTTACCCCACCTAAAGACACAACGTGTTATACTCGGTACTCTGAAGCTTGTTCTGACGTTCCATATGCACCTGATGATATACCTACACCGAAAATTCATTCTGCTGAGGATACTAAGTTCAAGCCTAGTGGTAAGCCAGATGTCTCCCTCCACACTAAAGACTTTAAGTGTCCTGGTCCCCTTGGCCGTGGCTTAGGTGATTGGACTGCCATCTCTCATAACCCGTTTCTTGCTGATCTGGAGGCGAAGGATGAGGATACCGTTTTGCCCGCGCTCGACTCCGCTGTTCACTTGTTCATGGCCGAGAACTTAGACGCACCTGTTTTGCCTTTCATCTCTCCGGTCCAAGTAATGATGGAAAGCAATTTTGATACCACGCCCGTGTTACCTGCTGAAAAAGCTAGTTTTCGCGATGACTTATCTGACGATGAGGAATACCTCGACTTTGTTATATCATCCATATCATGCCTGTCATGATTGTCTGAAGCTATTGTCTGTGTTGTGGTTGACTTCACTCCTTAGTGCTATTGACTGGCCTTTCGTACAATACCTATTGATGTCTAGAGACATACTGTCTAGCCTTCCCCTCGTGCGCTTATTGATACACTATCCAGCTGTTCAGTGGCTCTTCTTCTACCGCTCTCTATCTCGCTATACTCTTCTTCACACTCTATAAGTTCGTGTCTTCTTTACAATAAAATCAGTTCAGTGACTGACGAGTTCGAGATCACAACATGGTGTCAGAAGCGGCTTGATTACGAATCCAGCCGAGTAGCTTGCAATGTAGTCCTCAAACTGTACTCCTCTTTACCCGTTTTAGCCCTCTTACTCAGGCTCTCTCTAGCAATTCTGGCTCATTGCAGAAACCGTCCGTCTGCCTCATTGCAGAAACCGTCCGTCTGCCTCATTGCAGAAACCGTCCGTCTGCCTCATTGCAGAAACCGTCCGTCTGCCACTAAGCAGAATCCGTCCGTCTACCATCCGTCCGTCTGCCTCTAAGCAGCCTCCCTGCCTCCGCGTTCCTACCGGTCGCAGCTCCTCGTGTAAGTCTCATTGCAGCTCCTGCATAGTCCTCAGACGACGTCGATGACCTCCTCGTTCGAGAACAACTGATCGTGGCCTTCCCGGCCGATGCCCAAGTCTTCCTCCTCCGTCAAGCGCCTCAGACCGCTACCACAACTGTCGAGCAGGCCGAAACTTACCTGTGAACGGAGAGGACAGAGATGGCGCTCCGCAAGTCTCTCCCGGGTTCACCGCCCCTCGCAAACGCGGCGGAAACCTCAGACAACTCGTCGTACTGTTCGACCTCCGACATCGTTGCCTCAGTGTAGTAACGATCCATCGAGTCTGTGGTGGTGCAGCTCACCCTCGGCGTGATTGCCCAGCTACAGACAAAAACTCGCAAGAAACTAGGTCACTTCCGCGTGTGTCAACGTGCAACAGCGCCACCGTGACACAAGTCAGAAATCCGTGGGTTGTGTTACTGTAAGTACCACCACAGCACCAACCAGTCATGCTGTCCGTGAGTGCGATGCTGACATGGACTGTCCATTCTTAGGGTAACTCCACGTACTTTCTACTCGTATTCTGTACTCGTAGAGTCGCACTCTGATCTCTGCGTCTTGCTCTTTGTGCTCACACTCCTTCCACATAACGCATGGTTGCGCTCTTTCTCTGCTGGCTCTAGTAAAATGCTCCAGTTCTATTTGGCCTCTTTGCCCTCTGTTTTCACTCTTTGCTTGAAAGGGGAGATGTTATATCATCCATATCATGCCTGTCATGATTGTCTGAAGCTATTGTCTGTGTTGTGGTTGACTTCACTCCTTAGTGCTATTGACTGGCCTTTCGTACAATACCTATTGATGTCTAGAGACATACTGTCTAGCCTTCCCCTCGTGCGCTTATTGATACACTATCCAGCTGTCCAGTGGCTCTTCTTCTACCGCTCTCTATCTCGCTATACTCTTCTTCACACTCTATAAGTTCGTGTCTTCTTTACAATAAAATCAGTTCAGTGACTGACGAGTTCGAGATCACAACAGACTTGACCATCCCTAATGTTGAGCTGAGTGTTCTTCCTTGCTGTGGAGTTACCTCTCACTCTACTTTCCCTTAGTATTCATCTCCAGACGAGTGTTCGTCCTCGCTGTCGAGTTTGACCTACCGTATTATCTCTAATATAAGCACAGTCTCCAATAATAGCACGTCTCCAATAATAGAACACCTTGGGGCGGCATTCAAAAAATAAAGTGCTCAGTCTCCATTATAAGCACACTGCGTAAATTCATTATTGTACCGGCGAAAAAACCCTGAAATGTGTGTGTCATACATGAATTTGGCATGGCAACATGCCTCTGAAATGAGGTTGAAATAATAATGGAACAGTCTCCAATAAAGGAACGTCTCCATTAATAGCACGGGGCGGAGGTACATTGAAAAAATAAAGGACCGTGCTTATATTAGAGATAATACGTGTGTTGGTGTGTCTGCTGTGGTGTCCTGTGTTGCGTTCTCTCTGTTGGCTTTGCGTGGTGCACAGGACCCTCACCCTACAAATACAACAACCCCCTCCAGCTCGCAACACCACCCACCCAACCCCGCCCATTGATACCGCCAGAGGACACGCGCCGCACCATTGAACGGCGCCGCAACATCCGGCAGACCCGCCGTCGAAGCACTCCCGCCTTTGTGGCTAGGTCTCGGCGACGGGCAGCAGCCCGTCTTCAGCAGCGGGCCTGGACAGTCCCTCCCCCGCCCACCACGCCTCCACCGCTACCGGTAAACCCGTCGGCCAGGTTTGACCGGTTCGGTCAAGAACCGGAACTTGTCTCCGAAGCCGAATGGTCGGAGTAGGGTAGAGTATTTGTGCATGTGGGTGTATGCGGAATGTGTGCATGTAGGTCTATGAATGTACGACTGTGCGTGGTTCTGTACATGTGTGTTTGTTACAATTTATTGTTCCATGACTAATTATTATTATTTTCTGTTTTCTTTCCCTAGATTGTGGGGAGTCTGGGGACCCGATTTTGTTCCCCACGGGGGAGGCAATGTCAATACACACTGCATGCGATAGTTTATACACATTTCATAACCCCCATATTTGTACCATTTCCCCCTACCCCTGCATGCAATAATTAGTACCACACACATTTGTAGCCCGTTTTCCCTCCTTCTGCCCCTGCACATAAAACCACCGTACATTTGATCTAATTACATCCCTTTTGTGTTCATAGCCGGGCTACATACATAACATGCGCGCCTATGCATTACACGATACGCATTTATTGTAGTAATATTCCTGGTACAGTATAACGAGACTTCCGAGAGCTCAGGATGCGTTCATTTTTGCTACTTGTGGCCGACAAGTACCGTATTTTTCCGGTTGTAAGTCGACCTTTTACGACTTAAAATAGAAGAAGAAAGGGTGCCGGTGGGGGTCGACTTACAACCGGGATTCGACTTATAACCGGGAACTATCAGTATCTTACAAAAAAATGACCTGCACTGCATTCACGAGTGCACCATGTTTACACATTTTTGCCAGTTTATTGGCCTTTTTCAAGGATTGGGTCATTATATCCTCCAATAAGGAATGTTTACATGATTTGTTGATGTGCTAGTAGCAGGAGGTGGTTAGTAGTGCTTCTTTGGGTGAAAACTTTAAAACGCAGAATTGAGACCTCCAGATAGGGGGTCGACTTACAACCAGTAAAATACGGTAACACGTTAGTTGTGTGCACCGACCAGAGAGTCCATGGTCGGTGCACACAACTTACTTGTCGGCCACACGTAGCGGCTACATTGCCAAGCAGATACATGAAGAAATTGCATGGGCCAGTACGAGGATCGGACAAGTAAACAGAATGATGCAGCCTGGTCACTCACTGGATCCACCTACAATAGCTACATGTACATGGATGACCGGCACTGAACTCGAACCACAGACAGAAAGTAGAAGAGTCAGACAGTCAAAATTAATGTCTATAGACTAAAATTGTAGTGATCGGTACACATGCTGTGGAAAACGAGTACACGTGCATATTCTCACGATCAGTAACTGTTGAGCAGTGCGCAAATACATCAATGTAGCTGTGTGTAACAGTGCGCGGCCTGAAGGAATCGGATAGAACAGAATGCCGAGCAGTCATCATTGTGGCATGTTGATTGGCATCGGTTTTTCACGCATATGATAGACTTCACACAGCAAATTGTGGCCAGTGCGGTCAACTTTTGTAACTTCACATACCATGGCAATAAAACCATACACATGTAATCATTGCAAACGCGTATAACAAAACAGGCGAACGGCAACACCGGCACTGAGATCCGCACGCAGTTGTAAAGTCACACTCAGTATGCTCACTCCAAACGACTATGCACTGGTCCAAACTACTTCGAAGTAGCTTCATTTGGCATTCGCAAAGGAGGCTCCTGAGTCCTAGTATGAGTAACACTGATGGAAGTCTGAAAGCTGAAGAACATTTCGTTCCGTGGCAACTTGAAACTTGTTCGTATTACAATAGTAGTGGGTGTAGTTGGCTTCCGGTTAGTAGCTATGTAGCTGCGAAAGCACGGAAATCGTGGCAGGAACGCTGAAGCTACCTCTACAATCTGTTCAAGGCGCAGTTGGCAGGAGGCAGTGTCGGTAGATTGAAAAGCAATGCCTGAAACTAGTCTCATTATCTCCAGGCAAGGAGGCTGCATTCCATTGGCATGGTGGGATACTGGCAGAATGACATCATGATCTCACATCATGAAACACCACTACGGCACTAGATTCTGTCCTGATCGGATGACACATTGAACATCTGATGGTCATCTGTGAACGTACACGTACCGATAGTAACGGTCTGCTTTACACAGCTGCACTATGCTTTGCTTCGAGCTTGATTTGAAATACTACATTGGACGCATCGATGCAGACGCACGGCACGACAGATACCCCGCTGATGTGTCTGGCCGTCAGAGCCAGGGTGACATCGGTAGGAGCGCGAACAGTGCGATACTCGTGGATATGTAGCATAGCTGAAGTGAAGGATGCCTCCTTGTACTGGAAAAGTGTATGGCTGGCGATGATCTGATCACGATCACCGATATGGACAATGAGTTGAAAAACTGCACCAGGAGCAAACCGACATGATCTTTCCGGCACTCGCCAGCCAGAGAATATAGGCACCTTTGCTGTGAATTGATATCCTCCAGACTGCAGGATTCCGACTCCGTTCGGGAGAGGGCGATAGCGCTGTGAGTTCACCCGGCCTGGCTGCTGAATCATGGACAGGTCAGCTGTAGCGAAAACAAAAAAGCAGAACAGCAGCAACAAGAATGAACTGCCAGTATAGCGGGGCCGGTGGCATATCTGCACTACAGTCCTGTGACAATAATAATAATAATAATAATAATGTGCTTCGAGGAGCATCGTGCGTACATTTCTAACTGTTGGTTAAAAGAATAGCTGCTTTAGTAGAGCATTGAAGTAAGGAGCCTGACCAGGATAATGGAGCACCAGACTGCTCATTTCATGCACTTGAAGGAAAATTAGACCAATTACACTTCGCACTATTACCTGACTACTTGCCCAGCAACAAAGAAGACCGGGTACTACTTCTAGTGCAATTCAACAGTAACCGTCAACAAGACAAGAGCGCATAGTGACAGGCTTTCATACTTGCTGGAATTACATGCTTAAAACTTACAATTCCTCATGGGAGTCCCCCTCCCCTTCCCCTCTGTAATGATGCTGCCGGCAAGCTCAGCAATAGGCCATAAGAAGAGTCCACGCTATGATATAGCCCTCACCCCCAACCTCCCACATAGGTAGCTCTTACCAGTGCTTACGATTGGATGGGTTTCTGTGCTGGCTGCGTGAAAGGTCTGTACAAACACAGTGTCGGTACTGCGACCGGAGGCCAGGTACATGTCTACATCCGACCCTGCCGGGATCAAATACAAACAGTGAAGATTCAAAAGGGGAAGTTGCATGCACTAAAGTCGCCTTTTCTTTGAGCAGCAGTGTGTGGCACACATGCAAGGCTCTTCAAGTGGTCATCAACCTGATGAATACAAGTGGGCGTCTCCGATGCACTGGCCTATATGCTGTGATATGTGTGGAATGATGCTTTTTTAAAAGATCTGCAATTTGCAGTATTTGTACGCAAATTTCCGTCTCCAACCCGTGACGTACAAACAGTCCTCGGCTTCACCACGCACAACGATCCCATCGCTGTGCATGGTGTTACGGAGGACACTTCAAGCGCTGCGAGTCGGAGATTTAGTACAAAGATGACAAGGCTACAATGGAGTTTCACAGTTCTAAAAAAAATCCAGGTGTTGATTGTAAGTCACGTGTATTGCAGTCAGGTTGGTCCGATACTTGAAGTGCACATAAGTATATCAGACTAAGCAGTGCACATAAGTATATCAGACTAAGCAGGCAACAGTTGTTAAAACTGGGATGGAACAGAGGCCAGCACATAGCACCGGATATGTTGGGTAGATCTATCAATCTCTTCTAAAAATGATAATCCGTTTACCCGGCATAACGGCATACTAAGTAAACAGAAAATTGAATTCAAAAGTAAGGATTTGGATACTCAAGGTTAGGAGGAGAAATACTACAGAGATCGCTCATTGAATAACCCCCGGTGCTACCTTACTCAGCTGGCAATCTTCTCCTGCTAGTCCTCGAAGTCCAGGTTGTCCTGCAACAAAGACCGGACCGTTGAAAGACCGGGCCAGTTTAAAAGAGAAAAAACTTGCAATGCAGAACCATCACAATCAAGCCACATTTTTTGGCGATCACACCACTGGCTTTCTGTTGTGCCTTTCAAGTGTCCCATGCACTGCAAACACACACACACACACAAACACTAGGCACACACACACACACACACACACACACACACACACACACACACACACACACACACACACACACACACACAAACACTAGGCACACACACACACAAACACTAGGCACACACACACACACACACACACACACACACACACACACACACACACATGCAGACACACCTATCCGCTCAGTGCGTGGGACGCCACTACCTCATGACCAGACATCAGATGCAGCCCTCTAAACGGTGAGGGGAAGCAGGTCAGATCCACCAACCAGAGACCAAAGGCCGAAATCCCATTTGCCATATCCATGTTAGCCTTGTGCCAGGCCACAAGTTCCCAATTCACTGTGGGTTGCAGCATGGTTTGCAAAATCCACCCGTTTCCAAGCAGTACGGAAACTGAACCGAAGAAATCAATGGTACTCCATCTTGCAGTACTGAGATCCTGACCAGACCGTCAAGTGGGCTCTTCATTCCATGCGCTGGCCCCATAAGATCAGCGCTGCCAGCTCGAAAAGGCCAACATGCGCATTGATGATGGCGGATAGACCGTGACTCACCCATCCTTCCTGGGTGCCCCACAGGCCCGGACAGTCCAGGAAGGCCTTGTGGTCCGACAGCACCCTGCAGTCCTGGTGGTCCGGCTGGTCCTCTTAACTCAGGGTGCACTGAAGGAAAAAGCGCACACATAGTATGCACATACACTTTGCATGACGATTGTACAATGAACTGAAGTGGCAACAGAGGTCTCCGGGGCTCCTTGGAGTTGTGGCTGGGTGCAAGGTCCCTCAACAAGAAAGCTTACATTACAACATGAACACACCTCGCACTATGATCCGCTTCTAATGTCATCACGCACTGCATGCGCTCCACCGATTTCAGTCAAAAAGACTCTGACATAACAACGCGAACTGGTTAGCAAGGCATAATTCGAAGTTAACTGTATATACTGTACTGGTCGGCTCAGTGTGTATGGGCAGGCTGTTCGGTGTCCCAAAATCTGTGTCCATGGTGCACAGGCGCAACTCAACGTGATCGTGACTGCGAGCATTTCAACATTGTCACGGTTGTGGGTACATGTTTGGATAAATAGAATGCCCAGATAATGAAGACTGGTTTTCCATGGCATATTATGCGGTTTGAATTATCAGGATTCCACCTGTAGTTATTACAGAGGCCATGCTTCCTACCTGTGATGTTGCAGCACTGCTCTTCCATTGCACCATCCAGTGTGAATGGCGAGAAAGTCTTGTACAAATCTGGACATGAGAATGAGCAGGAAAACAACCCAAAGTTGCAACTGGATAACTCTGCTACTCCACTGACCAAAACAGAGCCCGGGCGGGCACATACATGTTACGTTGTTCGGTTAGGTATGCCCGGTGACGCAAAATATTATCAAGCGATCGTCTGCAGGTTTCCGCATACTTGTGCCTTTTCTTTGGGAGTTTGGCACTGAATGTGTTGCATGTGCATGGGTCACACAGCTACACTGCTACGCTGGCTAGTTTAGGAGACACGCGGATGCGTTCACACTGATATGCGACAGACTGGTCTGAGTCATGGGTGGTCACTGTTGTAGTGAAACCTGGTTTCGTCTGTACTGTACACTATTCTAGTCTGGACAGTGAGGACTGAGGAATCATGGGATCACATTGTGCTAAAACCAGGGAGCCCATCAAAAACATTTACACATGGTATACTAACGCCATAATTTATAAGACTAAAAAATTGAAAATTTTAACCTCTGAATCTGCCAGTATGCAAGGTGCCATACGCACATTACAGTACTGCAAATACTGAGCTTTGCCCCCAATGAAATGTGGTTGCATGCATATGAGCTCCCATAGCTCAGTCGGTTAGAGCGTCGTGCTAATAACGCGAATGTCGCAGGTTCGAGCCCTGCTGGGAGCATGCTCATTTTTTTGGCAGCATACCCAATACATAAATGCAAGCACCATACATATGATTATGTTGGAATCCACAAAGGAGACTTTGCTCAGTTTGCTGGGGCTGAATGAGGATGAGAGCATATTTTCTTTTCCTTTACCTTTTTGAAGACAGCCTAGGCAGTGACGTATGCGATGCCGGCGCTGTTCGCCTTTCTGCCACGTGCACGACTGCACGCACTCTGCTGATGTCTGCTTCGTAATGTTGGGACGCTGTGACCAGTCATACACGCCCGCCAGGACCTGGAAGTCCAAGCTGGAACACTGAGTTCCGTTACGATGCAAACTCTTCCAGAACTTGCAGATGATGCGCAAAGGAACTCGACAGAACAGGTCCCCTTTTCTGGAGCACTGCAGAGCAGAATAAGAGGGGGAAAACATCAAAAGAATAATGAAACATGCATGCAAACATGCATGTATGCGAGTTAGCTATTGTGGATATGCATACTGAGGTAACCAGCTGCATTGTGAATTAATATCATTATCACACTGCATGCCCTGCTACTTCTGCAGGTTTGGGGCATAATCTTCGATTCAATACGGCTAAACTAGCGACGTAGACTCTGAATATAAAACACCATCACTGCTGAGAAGACTGGTTTGAAGAAGGCAAAGGAATACTGGTAGCTTGGAGTCTTGCAAGCAATCACTAGAACATAGCCTAGCCTCACAGATGTGATTGAATTGGCAAGGATTGATGACTCAGTCGCTGTTTTGCACTAACTTGAATGGCAGGAAAGAACGGGGAAGCCTGAGACTGGGCTATGTCCGGCTTTGGTTTGCCAGCATGCAGCTGAGGATGTCACCCGTGCCATCCACGAATGTAGTACTAGAGGTCACTACGCTTTACCTTCTTGCAAGGCGGACATGAAATCCACGAAGACACCAAGCCCGCAGCACGGTGTGGCATGGTGACAGGAGCACAGTGTGGCATGGTGACAGGTCACCTGAACGTGCTGTTTGTGTGCCATGAAAGCTGGGGTGCATTGTTGACATACTTGGATGACCTCACACTTTCTGTCATGTCAACTCCTTCATTCATTCACCTGGCAACAGGACAGAGATGAGGAAAAAGGCAGCTAGCATTCCGGATGCATGTCGCAGGTGGCCGGTTTAACGTCCACAGTTCGTGATTGGGAAACATGACTTAGTGATGTACTCTGTCTGTTTCGCATGTCAGATCGTACCATCATGACAACTGGCACTGCACATAGCAAAAAGTGGTGCCGTCCCAATAATGCTGGGGAGCCAAGTGCTCTTGGCGATGCTCTTCGATCCGGTACTTCCCGCGAGACAGAACCAAGCTCAGCGGTACACACTGTATTCCGAAGAAGTGACCAAGAAGTCACTAATGATGAGCATAATGTGACGTGCTCGGTCCAGAGTGAGAGCTGCGTCCTGATGCTGGGAACATCGCGCCCGCACAGTCCACATCGGATGGCTGCTCATTGTGATACGAGAATATAATGAGAACATCGGGTAGCCACACACACAAGTAGCGAACGCTATCAGTATAGGCTTTGCTTTCCGAGTATTCTCAAGACTACGACAAGAGTCTTCACTCTGGGCCGCTTCGCAAGTTACTGTTCACCGGCAAGGTGCCCCGGTCGAACGCTGGCTTTGGCCCAGTTTGGAGTTGGCTTTGCAAGGGCGAAGGTCACGGCAACATCTGCCTTGCAGTTGCACCAGAGTCCAGAGCGTATCCACATCTTCAACATTTCAGGTAAGCCTACGTCGTATAGACTATGTCTTCAATGCTAAGAAACATCCTGCCGCTCCACAACAAAACGAACCACCAACTTCAGGGCTCACGGTTGTGTACAAATACGTGGGCGCCATTTTGTTTCTGGCCAGCTCACGCGACGACAGGTCGACTGTCACGCGACCACAGCTCGACCACCCCTTGTACACAAACTCTAGCCATCTCGCAGCGCATTTTCAGTGCGACACATGCCTCTTCAAAATAGAATAAGGTAGCACGGGTAGACAGTACGACACTGAAAATTTGGGTGGAACCAGGCAAGATGTGAACTAGGGGTTCAACCGAAGGAATTTTTGATTTAGGCCCCGGGAAACTAAAGATATTGTCACAAAGTCCGTGAATGCTCTACAGCGATCCCTTCATCTAGGGAAAAATCGCTTCGGTTAAACTGTATCATAGTATCTCCTGAAGATTTTGAGCCATCGATTGTCAAAATCGGCCAATATTGTGCTACCTTATACTGTTTTTAAGTGAGCTAAGTCGGCAGGGGCGCGCGCGAACTCCCGTGCGCGACGACAAGGAAGGAAGCCTGTGCATATGCGTTGTACGATGCGGAAACTACACCAGCGAGGCAGCAGCAAGGCGTTTTTTGCAATGTTTCCTCCGTGACTGACGAACTCTTGAAATATTATTGACCGTTTGCTGTCTCGCTCATCGGCGCTCTACTGCTGTGAGCTTCAGCAGCTATGGCGAACCGAAAATACATGACCAGTACAACGGCGAAGCCATTTGATTCGTCCTCTTGCAACGAAAGAGAGTGGCAAATCAAATAATTCACAACTCTCCATCGTCACTTCTTACAGCAGCGTGGCACGGCTCTTTCACTCGTGTAAGTGCATTTACAAAACGCTCTGAGAACAGAGATAACGAACTAGAACACGGTGTGAGTCTTTGCTTCATTCCATCAAGGAGCTCTTGTCCTCTATCTCTCCTCACCTGCGCCAGTGCACCAGCGGACAACATAGATGTCGATCCCTTTCTCAGTAAAGACTCGGCGGCAGAACTCGCGACTTCTCATCGCAGGACTCAGCGTGCGAACGAACTGTCTGAAGCCTTCGGCTTACGAGGCCAGCACTGCTCGCAACACACTCGCTCGGAAAGAAGCAATAACAACGACAGTGAACGGCAACCAAAGTGAAACACAAGTCCCCAGCCGGTCTCCGTCTTCCTCAGTTCTACTTCTTCTTGTCAGTCACCAGTGACCAGGTCACTGCAACTCTCGAGTCCTTGCTGTGCTCCGCGCCGCGTAGGCGTGCACTGCCGCGTGCATAGCTCGAGTCATGCGAGCTCATTTCTATGGTGATCAGATTTCAAGATGTCCTCCCACGTAATCGAGTTTTGGCATCCCAACCGTGAGCCCTGAACTTGTGACCAAGTGCCAAAATAATTCTTGCTTTAATGAATCTAGTAATGATCATGATTCATGAAAGACATGATGATCATCGTAGACGTAGATTTACGAAAAACGGTCGATTGCAACGCTGCAACCCCTGGTAACCAGTGCAGTGGCCCTGACGCCGGATATCAGGAAGAGTACTCTTGATAAGTAAGTAACAGTACTGTGACTACTACTACTAATAAGTAGGGGTGAAAGTTGGCACTGAGATGCCGAGTTCGAGTACTCTGATTTTCTCCGATCGAATATTCGAGTATTCGAGTATTCTTCATCACCTAAAAATTGCACATCAAGGGCCTTAAAATCACATGATACAACCCTGATCGAAGCGAGTAGCAGTCATTTTTCTCGGGTATATTGGTTGGTGGGTCGTTTGGGCTCTCTCTACTCGTGAACAAATGTTCACCACACAGTCTGCACATCAATATCTACCGACTGCTGCTCTGAAACTGCAGATATCTGTGGTAAATGCATGTATCATGTATGAACGAGTACTCTGATTTATTCCGAGTACGATTATTTTTGAAAAAACCGAGCGAGTACTCGAGTATTCGGTGTAATTGTTTCAGCCCTACTAATAAGTAATATAATCGAATGACCATGAATCATGATGACCAGCTGGACCCATGGCATGGAGGCTAGGCTAGGCTTTGCTACAACATGCAATAATGTCTGCGGTAACAGCAACATGCAGGGTAATCGCCCGGTTCGGATATTGTCCGGTAAGGTGTCCAGAATGGCATTCTCGACCTCCTCCTGAAGATTCTGAAGGAGTTTCTGCTTTGGTGTTGATCGGCTGCGTACAGACAATGGGACAGGGCACCTTAGGCCTAGCCCTTTCAAATGGCCAACTCAGCACTCAACATCATACATGGTATTACCATATTGGTGATGCTCATGTGGATCATTGGACTCAGGTTCAAGTTAGAGGTTAGAGGCTGAATGGTTAGCGGTTGGTGAGATTAGCGGTGGCTGCAGGCTTAGCAAGCAGCCACATACAACAGCTACAATTCCAGCCTCGACTGGAGCTTACCGGTACTAAATACGAGTACTCGAGCTTACCCGTGCTGACCCGAGTTTACTGGAGTTAGCCAGCATTATCATTACCATCATTAAAGATCAGCACGGTAGACATATCCGCACAACAAACGACATAGTGCATCAAGTAACACACACATACAGTGACACTGTAGTAAAAAAACAATGACGTTTCGAGGGCACCAACACGAGCATGCAGGTGGAGTACTGACATGCATCCCCAACTACAATTGGCTACAATTGTCCTATCCACGATGGGAATCAACCGTATTGCATGACCGATTCTTTCAATGTCCTTATCTTTCCCGGTTTTCCATCTGGACTCCTCTTTGATTTTATCTTTTCTCTCTACCTATTCTCTTGCACCTTCTTGCCATTATTCACTGATGGGGGGGGGTTAATAAATCATGGAGTTAAAGTCACCAAGCCAAGGCGTGAGAGGTGAAATGACTATGTGAGGGCACACACACGTGACAGTTAGTACTTGATCACGTGACAGTTACCTGATCAGCTCGTCTTCTTCTTCTCAGCAGGACCTTTGGTGGATGGTCTGGGAACTGCCTCCTCGTCGCCATTTCCTGGACTATCTCGTGTCCTCTAGCAGGCCAGGATTCTCTTGTAGCGAGAACATCTTCACCGGAGGAGGGGGTGATCGTATGGGCAAGTTGAGTAGGAGCTAGCATTTGACGGTTTGATACCAGGGCTCGCCATATCCCGTGCCGAGCCAGCTGGCGAGATACCGCCATCCCAGACCCAGGGGCGGTGCGCTTCCGCTGCCCGATTTCGACGTGAGGTGCATCGAGATGACCGTCTCCAAGACCATTCTCAGTACCTTTAAAGCAGGACACAATACATTGCGCTTGCTGAAGCGGATTTGCTCCTTTACATACCGTTAGGTTGCTGTGCTTGCTTTTGGCGATGGTTCTGCACAAGGCCTTGTCACTGTAGGCCAGCCTCGCAACAACCACACTCAGAATTATCGTGTAGATTAGCGTAGCCAGTTGCATGGCGCCCAGGATCGCCACCATCACCGGTAGAGAATTCTGTTTCCCGGATCGTCTAGGCTTTCGCTGCGCAGGTCCCATTGCTCTCTTCTCTTGTTGTTCACCCAGTAAGTGTAATGGTAAAATTACGGCATCTGCAGGATATGGCGTGACCTAGTGGATGGGCTTGTATTGCGCAAGGTGCTGGTACTGCTACAAGCGGCGATGCCAGGCTCTGTTCAGCCATCTAGAGGTCAGAGAACACGGAGCAGCTAGACGAGTACGCCACACCAGGTTGCCCGTCAATCTATTAGCACTGCGTGTAGTGATGTGTACTTGCCTTTCGGTGAAAACAAGACTACTGAATCAATGGACGAGCCAACGGTTTGGCGAACAGCTGGGCAGAGCGAGGAACAGATAGCTCTCGCAGCACCGGTTTGCGTCTCCACACGCTGTTCAAGCACTCACGCTACAGAGTAACCGCCTGACGAGAGTGATTTGGCCAGAAGTCAACTTGCTAGCTTTGCGGCCGTCAGTTGACCACGAGGAGGGAAGAGCTCGGGAAGCCGTGAAAGTCAGCACTGTCGGGTTGTTGGTTGTTCATTGCCCTTTCCATGTTCGTTTCTAATGGCAGAGGGGGTACGTATTGCCTTGCGAGCTCTGGTGGCAACTGAAGTGCAGCAACACGCGGGACACGAATACTACTGATTGCAAAATGCAATTGGCTTGGCAAGGCTGCATGCAATCCTAGTATTGTTTGCTGCACATGTATGATGGCATGCACACGCTTTGGGATTGACACATGCTGTTCTGCTGACTGTGACACTTTACCAGCACTGTACAGTACAGTACTCGGAGTTGTGACTTCAGCACAATGTCAATGCCTACCATTACCAATGGCAATGGTGCAACATCACAGTACTGATTGTAGTTGTGTGCTTCTGTTTGCTCTTTTTCGTTTGCCGCCATACTGTGTTATGCAGCATTGCTGGAACTGTACGAATGTAGGAGGTGGCACATTAGTGCATTAGCACTTGGAATGCAACCACATAGCTGTTCTGTTCTTGCCTGACATTCCTGAGCATGTAGTGCTCGCATGCTTTTCAGCCTTGCTGTGGCTTTGCGGTTTTTTCGATTGCATGAAGTGGTTTGGCTCCCAGAAAGAACCGTGTTCTGGAAGAGTATCCGCATACATACATTGGCAGCTTTGATGGTGCACTATGAGTATGATCTTTGCAGGACTGTGCCAATTCTTAGAATTTGCCTATGGAGTAGATGTTCTGCTTCTCGGGAATCTGTTTATTGATTAGCTTTTTGGCTTTGGTGTTGTACCTTAACACGTTACTTGTGTACCTATTAAAGGCTAGTATGTCACACATTTGCTTGATCAGCTATTTCCGGAGATCTTGGGAGGAAGATGATATACCTGTACCATACATGACTCACTCGCACCTTGTCAATATTCTTATTGTGTACATGTACATGGATCGGATCAGAGGAGAAAATATAGGAGAGTAGAGCCACTACTGTACCAGGGAAACCCAATAATAATCTACTTGTAAAAAAGATGGCAAGTACAGACAATTGGCGGAGCAACAAAAATCAAAAAACGTTAGCCATGTTTTGGCCCAACGAAGCAGGGTAAATGACAGGAGGCTTCGGAGCTCGCCCATTACTATACTACTGAGTAAGCCAGCTGGCTATTGTCCACTAGTCGGGAGTTAGGATGCCAGTGCCTTCAAGAATGTGGTCACATGCCGGAGGTACTGAAGACGAGAGGAGTGAACGCTCCACGATCTACCCTGTTCACTCGGTCGCAATTATGTTCTTTTTTTTGGCCTTTTCATGTGCCTGGAGCTGACTCAGGACTTCCGAACGAGACAGCAGGGAGACTCTCGGGTGAGTGACCCGTACATCAAAAAAAGTATCCTGCTGCCTCGATCGACCAGAAACCCCGAGCCCGAGTATCCAGCCGGGCTCCTGCCGACCTGTTGGCTGACCGGCCCGGCAAATCCTCTCCCTGATAATGGAAGGTCGGCTCGGTCTCTACATCCTTCACCACCTCCCGCATTACCTCTGCCAGAAGATCTCTAATTTCATTGTGGCGAGGGATGGGGTATCCCCCGCATGGGAATGTAGAGAATGATCCGTGGTGAGGGCAGCCCCACACATACAGGTATGGGGGAGACCATCCAATAACAGACCGTAACGCAGGCACAGTGCATCACGGAAATCGGCTTTGTTCAGAATTGTTACACATATTTGGAGACGGATCATACCTCCCGAGCCTCGACATTCGACGCACCATAGCAGGGCTCTGTTTCCTGTACAAGCTACACTTTGTGGAGGGTCCGGAAATGCTGAAAGCCATTCTCCCACCATCAGCAGCCGCACCGCAATGCCTCATGCCGATTCGTGAAACCAGCAGGTCTGTAGCACATCATCCATCACAACTCGCCAGTATCATTCATCTCCTCAGTCTTGAAACAACACACTCCGCTCATTTCCCTACTCCCTCATCGCAACGTGGAATCAGCTCCCACCTACCCTTCTGCAGTTTCCCCCTTCTCGCAGAGGTATGCACACCTTCAAGAAAAATGTCAACGACCACTTGCGGCGCAAGTGGGAGTGGGCCACAGACAGGTTATGATCTCTCCATCGCAGCCAACACACCAGTCTAATATACTGACCGCACTCCAGCCCCCTTCTACCCGACTACCCCTCTCTGATCCCCTTCGCTCAACCGTATCTTGTCTCTCCCAGTCATCGTACCTTATGCGATTATCAGTTCTCTCCATCTTCATATTTCCACGTTGCACTGCTTTTACTAATGTTATGTCCTATCTCAATCTCAAATTCTCCCCATTATCGTTTGCAAACGTGTTCTTTTCTCCTTCGTACCGGTGCAGTAACGATGAATCCGAAACCTCTGGTCGGAGAAGTTACTTCTGCCCCGCCCCCGCTTCCATCCAATAATACTGTCACGCGGCCCCTGCTAGCTGCTGTGCAGCATCTGATGCCGAACTGCAAACAGGTCAAGGCAGTGGTGCCTCACTTGGGGGAAGTCCCACCATAACATCTACAAGCAGTGCAGTGATGTCACTTTGAAATGTGGCGGGAAATATTTCACATGGTGGAATCGTGTTCGATCAAGCCCAAGCTAGCCAAGGTAAGGTGTTCAAGTGTCAAATGGAAAGAGTTCCAGAGGAACGAAACGAAACCTAGGTTCACTTTCCCTGCAGAGCAGCAACCTTCTCTCCAACGTTTCTCGACTTATGTAGCAACGTGGCACGAGAACAGTGTGACTGGGGCGAATGACTGACTGGACTATTCCGGAATTTACCAATAGTATTTATTTGATTGAGGAGGAATTTAGTGGACATCTGTACTTTCTACTCTGCCAGAGTCAGATCACAGTGTATGCTGACTGATTTCAGTAGTTGATTGCTGAGTCCCACCACCCTTTCGATGCCTCCCAAGTCGAAAAAAGAGGAAGAGCCCATCAAACAATGGGTGGCGATTGCACCAGGTATTTTCATGATTAGGAACGTCATACTGTACGTCATAATTGAATTTGAATGTGACATTTTATTCTGCACATACAGCACTGAGTTCCAGTACAGTTCCTCGATATGCAAGCTTCCCAAGACATGCTCTGCAATAATGACATTGTTTAGCGTATCATGATCTGCCATGCATCTACAGTCCTGCACAATGAAATCCAGTCGCGTCGCTCAAGTTTGCGCCTTGCACCATTTCACAGTCCAGTGTTCGCAGGTCTAGGGCTGCGCAACGCCCGGCGCGTACTCCAGGGATGCGACTGGATTTCACTGAGCAGGACTGTGCATGCACATCAGCATACACACGGCACTTGTTCTCTTTTTCAACTTCCGAATTCGTGGACTATTATCACCACTATATACGGGGCAGCGGTGTGTTCAGTTGTACGCATTTAAATTTAGGTGGACTCCAGCTTGAGGTGGTAGGGAGGCTACCGAGAAACAGAAAGTGAGAGTACAGTAGATCCGGTGTGGTGGTGACTTGGTATTGATCAGGCCATGCTTTGCCTTCTATTCTTCTCTCTTTAGAGGCCTGTCGGCTTGGTGTCAAATCCACGGATGAGGAGTCGGCCGCATTCCACACGCTTCCGCATCCGAAGAGTGGTGAGGTTTTTTTTCCTTGCGCTGTGCGATACGAAACTAGATATGTCATACCCGCTCTACACAGACAACATACTCTAGCCTTCAACACCAACAACATACTCTAGCCTTCAACACCAACATGAATCAGCTTGCTGCACTCATGCACTTCTATTAGGCAAAGAATACCCGCCTTGGTGTAATCAATATTGTATGTACAGTAAAACCTGCGCTAACCGGACGCCCGTGGTGCAGCAGAAACTGCCCTGATATGACAGGATTCCGCTTGATCCAGGGATGCACGTTCGATCCACATCACGTTGGTGCATGACAATTTGTCCAGTCAATACAGGATTCCGCTTGCTACAGGGTCCGGCAAACACCGGTTTTACTGTACTTAGCCATTACATACCATACGGTATACTCGCATACTAGTATATAGCGTACTGAACTTAGCGTTCGATTCACCATTCATGTACCAACGGCCCAGGTTTCAAGTTCGAGAATGGTTAGCTGGATTTCATGTGTGTGTGTGTGTGTGTGTGTGTGTGTGTGTGTGTGTGTGTGTGTGTGTGTGGGCGTGTACGTGTGTGCGTGTGCGTGTGTCTGTGTGTGCGTGTGTTTCAGGTGATGCAACACTGTATCTATTCTCTCCGGACTGTAAGACGGTTTGTGAACTAATGAAGTTCCAGAATGAGCCGAGGAGTTGGTTCATCGGCGAAACAGTGCAGAAAGGTGGGCAATTGGTTCTATAGCTGTTTGCACTAGCTACCGACAGCTGGTGCTAGTTTTTCTGTCTGTTCTTCTTTAAGGCATGGATGAAGCGTCATCGGTTTTATCTAAAGCATCAGGGATTGTATGTTCAGATCCCTGGATCAGTAGTCTCTGCCATGTGCATCTGGTACCAATGTTTTTTTTGTTTTGTTTGATCTATCTTGACCTTGCCTTCGGCATGCAGATGGCTCGCTTTTCGTGATGACGCCCATCGATCCTCTTTTCCTGATGCTGCCATTTCTGGTCACAGCTGCTGAGGAGGTTTGGACAGTTCGCTTGTTTTTTTTTGTTTTTTTTTAATCTTTGCCTATAGTTCCCAAGTCTTTATCTGCTGAGAAAGCAGATGTTCACCGATTGTCAATTGTGTGTACTACGGGTTAGCATTGTTGATGTTGTTGGACCCTACTAATACATGTAATCACCATGTGTTTCTATCGTAGTCATCCCACACTTGTGAGCAATTTTGACTATTTTCTGTATCTTGTTTTGTTGACGGTGCAAATAGAAATGTTCTTGTGCTGGCTACCCTGTCACACTCACTATCGCTGGTGTACTGAGCCCTGCATGTTCTTTGTATATGCTAGTACTCCCATGTACTACAGTCTGCCATGGACTTTGACTTTGTATCGCCAAGAGTACACCCTCCATCACCCTCTCTCTGTGCTATTCACATGTTGCTGTCCGTGCAGAGCACGCGGTTCTCGCTGCCAGATCAGATTCTAGAAAACTCCGAGTACCCGGCGGCTGGGAAACTGCTTCAGGCAACCAGCCTGTCACAGGTGGAGATGGTGTGCGATATGAAAGGTGAGAGTCATTGTGGGTTCTGTGATCAGTGACGATGCGTATCGTGACTCTCTTCCAGGGTCACTGTGTGTCTTTGCTCTGACATGAAGTTCATTTAAAAACTGGAGCATTTCTGTAGACGCATGGTTTGATACTCTGATAGCAGTGGAGTCGTTAAATTTGTGCCGCTCCGCAAAATGTTTAGTGCGTGCATTGTACACCGATCTTGGTGGATATTCTGTTCGATGATAGCATCATCATCAGCCGCCACCACACTACACTCTTTGAAGCCATCACGCCTACGTTCAGCACGTCTAGTGTTGAGGCATGCTGGAGAACAAGAGTGTACAAGTCCAGTCTATGGGGTCTGCGATGGCAGAACTTCAAAATCACATGACAAGCCTGTACACACTATTTGCGCCCTGTGCATGATTTTTTAAATCTTTGGGTACAACTCTGCGGTGGCCACTTTGCACTGCTTGCCACCGTAACCCTTAGAGCCATGTCGTGTCATGTGACACTCTGCTGTTGCAGCACTGGATAGAGATTGCACAAGCAGTTGCACGCTTTTGGGAGTTATGTACTCTTGTTGAGCAGCTTATCAGCCAGTTGTGCTTGTCGGGTTTTGACCGTACCAGTTGTATGCTCAACTAATCCGGTTTGATGCCAATGAACACATGAAACAATGTGGACAGTTGTCAAGGCATTCGGATTGTTCTGACCCACTGACCGGGTTATTTTTCTACAGTGAGTACTTCAGTGTCGAGATCTTTCTTCTTCTTTTTTTTAATGTATTATTCATTCACACAAATCTGCAGGCAGCGGAGAGTATCAAGGCTGCCGTCTAAATCAGTCCAAGCTCGAGCTGTGGCTAAAAGCTAAGGTAATGCAAAGATCCTTGTAGAAAGGTTGCTGAACAAGTTTCTGAGTGAAGCCATCGTGTCTGTGTGGCACATTGGCTTAGGATATTTCTTGAATGGCACCCGAAGTCTTCTCTACTCAGGTGTATAGTGTGTTGTTGATGTTGCCCACGGTGGAAGTGCGTACTCTGAATGTACTTACAGCATTACAGCCAAGCTTCAGCAGCTGTCGGGAAGTTCTGTTAGAGTTATTCCACAGCGTTGTGGGTCTTGAGATCCCGGTGCTCCGAATTCGAATGTTGTGATATAGATCAGAGATGGTCCGGGCAAGCATGATTTGAATATCAGGCAGTTTGCATGGTGACAGTACCTATTGACTGTGCCTATTGACTTGGCCTCTGTGTTACCTAGAGTACATGCAACCCAGAGTGTGCAGCTTCTGACTTTTCTGCACTGGTGTCTGTCACGGCGAAATTCCACAATTACATCATATTTTGGTGCCAATATGAGGCGGGAAGTGGCGTAGTGCGTGCAACTGAGCTGCAGTTGTGCAGAAAGAGACCTGCTTGAATCCTGCTTGTACGCACTACATCACTAAAGCGATGTAATCACGGAATTTCGCCGTGACAGCAACCCATCGGAGCTGCACACTCCGGGTTTCATGTACTCTTGGTGTTGCCTGTCGTGTGGCTTCAGGTGGAGCAGCTTGTCTCCCAGCTGAGGCTGTCCAAGGTCAATGTAACGTCGGGTGCCGCGGCTGCAACGTACGTACGCACGTCCACTCAGCATCCGCAGGCTACTCAAGGTGAGTGTGTGTGCCAGTGCAGGCTATGCCATCTGGCTGGCTGGACTATAATTATTCTGAGTCACCTCTCTATCAGACTATTCGATATTGCTCTTGGATGGCTGATGGTCAAAGGTTGAGAGACAGACTAGGGCACAGACTCCCACACATAAGCGCAGAGGTAGACACACGGAGACAGATATATGGTGGATGGAGACAGATATTATGGTGATTGGTTCAATGGCATCTTTCCAAGACGCTCTCTCCCGGAGAGGCCCTGTACCTAGTTTCTCGCAATGAACGAGTACAATTCTCTGTGTGTGTGTGTGTGTGTGTGTGTGTGTGTGTGTGTGTGTGTGTGTGTGTGTGTGTGTGTTTGCAGAAGAATACTGTTACTACGCGTCTGGTTTGCTGTCAAGCTATCTATCCGATAAGCACGTTGAAATCCTCACGAAACTCTACCCAGTACCGTAAGTTTGTGTGTTGTTTGTTGTTGTGTGTAATTCTGAAGTACTTTGTAATAGCCTAGCATGCCGTTCCCTGGTATTGTGAGCAGCCGTGTCCACACTAGACTGCACCGTTAGAGCACTCTGTTAAAGTTCCTTTTAAAAGGTGGGCTTTGCCCGAAAAATCGGATATTTTGTTCATTTCTTGATTGATTGGTGTAGTCTGGAGACTGGTAGCTGAGAGTGTGGTGAGAGTGTGGTGAGAATGCACGGTATACTTGGAGTACAGGTGTATTGCTCCGACCCTCAAATCACCTCTTGGCTCCTCCGTGTGCTTCACATCTGCCCTCATTGTCCGTACTCCTGGCAGCCTGTCCCCATGAACAGCTGTGTGCGAGCAATGGGGTTTATTCATAAAACATGGCTGCCACCTTCCCGAGGGGCAACTTGTCCCATACTTGGCAGGTACAGCCAGTTGTAGTACATTTGTGGGTATGATCGTACACAGTTTATGACCTTTGATGCAGGATTGGTGTCACAGTGTGTACCGTTATAGTGGACTTGCCCCTCAAGATCAAATGGCGGGAGTATTATGCATAAATCCCATTCAAATGCCGTCTACCGGTACCATGCTGTTCGGTGATCGTGACTGCGAGAACACGAACATGAGCGGTATACACTGTGAAGCTTGCTCTGGAGTGTTTCCTTTTAGATAAGGGGAAACGACGCAAACATACTCAGTGTTGCCAGTGCTGCCGCATACTAGAGCTAGCTGGTCAAGCGAGGGCCTGGCCTGATAGAGTTGCCTGTGGAACTGAAGACGAAGTGATGAACAGTGCTGCTCAATGAACTCCGATTGCGCGAGTCAAGTTCGCGCCCTGCACCCAGTTCAGATCCCAGTGATCACAGGTCTAGGGCTGTACAGCGCTGCCCCGCATGCAATCACTCGCTTGCTTGGACTTCACTGAGCATCACTATAGCTGGTTGGATAACAAGGACCGGATTAGTGAGGTAGGACTAACGTTACTATTGAGGTAGGACTCAACTCCATCACCATCTTGACGTGATCATGTTGCTGCGCACACGTACATGTACATGTGCTTCATGCAGGGCAGCTAAATCGGAAGGGGCAAGTCAAGACGAAGATGGAGAGGATGATAGCTTGGAGCCCGCAGCCAAGGTATATTGTACAGTTGGTCTTGTTCTCTTTTCAACCAGCAGACTAGCACAAGTGTTCTGAGCTGTCTGGCTGAGTACCTAGTACACGATAGTATTCATCAGCCTTGCAATCTGTTGAATGCTGTAATTCCAGCTATGCCTAACATAGCTTGTTTGCTATCATCGCTTCAGCGATGGGCATATGGAAGTGGAAGTGGACGTACACGATATACGCACAGTTGTATACAGTAAAACCTGTAACTAAGGCCAAGTAAAAGATTGTTGATCGTCAGAATTTTCTAAAAAATCGGGGCGGACGGGAGGGTTTTATTTTTATTTTATAACTTTTTTTATATCTGCATCGACCGGACATCTTGAAATCTTAGCATGTATTACATCTATGGGGTTGTGGGTGTACTACCATTGTTGATTGTGACCGCTACCACGGTCTGCCTGGGCACACTCCAAACACTTTGAACATGTGCAGATGACTCTGTGATACAATTTCCTGCTGCCATGCGGCAGGCACGCACACACACACCCACACACACATACACACACTTGTACTTGTACTTGTTGCTCACTGCGAAAACTGGTCACGTGGGTCTCCCCGGGAGAGGGGAGAGAGACTCAAAAGGGAATCTTGGAAAGATGACTCAATTGGCTATTGAACCGCCCAACGGCCGACACCCCCTGAAATCCCCAAAACTCTGGGTGGACTTGAAAATGATCCCACTTATGGGCTCACCACACCTCAGTAAGTGGGTGAGGACAAGGTGCAGAAAAAGGATTGACAGCATCAGGGTATCCATCCTGGAATCCAACTGCAGTTACCCCTGCCCCCAGTGAAGGTAATACAGTCTGTATCGCCTATAAGGTTGGCGGCTATAGTAATATACCGGATATAGTGATCAATTTCTCAAATTCATTTTCATTTGCCATAACTAAGTATACACAGTTATCGCGTATAGTAATATATCGCCTATAGTGATCAAATTCTTATTTCAAAAGACCTTTACTACATTATTTTTGCATCGGTTATAGTAATTGATGTAAAATCAAGCGCTGTCAGAGGAGAACAGGGTGTTACTTCTTCGTGAAGAACTTGTCCAGTGAGTGTTGTTGGGTGAGTTTTGCTCGTACAAGTTGCCAAAATATGCCTCCATCGTGAGGAAATGTTGATTTTGTGTGTCAGGAGCTACAGCCAGCTACATGACATTGTACATGTATGTAGTGCGTATGTGCACGGCGCGCCGAGTCGTTTGACACCCCACTCGCATACATTGCATGCAGTATCGGTCATAGTAATATATCGCTTATAGTGATAAAATGCTCAAAATCAAACACCAACGCTATAGGCGATACTGACTGTACTTGCTACTAGTGCGGGTGGCTAAATCAGGCACACACACACACACACATACATACATACATACATACATACATACACACACAAACACACGCGCACACATACACACACACACACACACACACACAGTGGCTGCGCAGTTTCCATGAATGCAGGCGTAGATATCAGGTGGTACATTGTACAGACTACAGTGCCATGTATTGTAGTTGCCAGATTTCACACAAGTACACTGGAATTACACTGCACTGCGTGATGTCGCTACGGTAAAAGCATGTTGAAGCTGTACATAATTATGTACACGAGAGCTCGCGTACGCACGACCTGCTAAAAAAAGTTCGCGTTTCGCTAAACACACGAGTTTTCTACCGTTGATCACGAAAATAAAAAATAAAATAAATCCCGGGACGGACTGAAAAATCGGGGCGGGCGCTGACGATCAACAATCAATTATTTTTACTTCGCCAGGCACGGACGGTCTCACATTCATATAATATGGTTGTGCGGTGCAAACTTCTAACTAAGGACCACCTGCCACTAAAGACCGCTTTCTCTGGCCCCAACGGGTGGTTGTTAGTAACAGGTTTTACTGTATCTCATATTGGCAATTATAACTCCATTATCTGAGGAGTGTGCTCAGTGGTATGCTTGATCCTCAGTTTCTGCACATACTGGACACCTTCCTTCGCCTGGGCACTTCCGCATTAATTTTGTCTTGTTTGTTCTGATATCTGTTGGTCGGCTGCAGCGTGTGAAACGCGCGGCAGACGACTCACTGACACCGGGCAAACTGGACGACTACCGGGATCACGATGCCCCGCAGCCAGTATCAGCCAAGGTGAGATTACATTCTCTGCGCCTGCTTAGACTCTGTCAGTTTTCAGAGGAATGGCGCAGTGCCCAATCTAACGCCAACTCTATGTGTACAGGCCATTTCAAAAAAGATTTGCAATCCTGGCGATCGCCCGGGGAGTTTACCGTCTTACCGTATGAGTGCTCGAGCGCTGCCTGGAAAAACTCACTGTGAACTCGAAGAAATATTCCGCGCGAAAGCATGAAAAATGACAACTCACTGACGTCGGTACATGCACGTCTGGTTTACAACAAACGAGTTCTTCCTCGTGTCGATAATTATTGAGTCGACAGTCAGAGAGGACATGTCGAAAGTGTGGTAAATTTTGACGAGCGGATCGATGCTTCCCAATTCGTTTTGTGACCAAATAGATTCTTTGAGCTGCCGCGGATGAAATTTACTCTCACGATGTGACGAAAACGGCATCGACACAGACTCATTCCCAAGGCCATGATGTGGCAAAGCTATCCGTGTGACTTCGACGACCTTTAGAGAAACGCAGACGCCTGTGAAAGCTGATAGAAGACGGCGTTGACTCCTAAATTCAAATAAATTGGCGATCTTGAAATGCTAAAATAATTCTCAAACAGAAATCGATCGATGTGCGGGTGTATTCAACAACACGTAGCTACAGCGCAATGACATCCGCGTTCACTCACACCGTTTCAGTGTTGTGTGTGTTCACAACTTCACATGGCGTGAGCCAGTCAAGTGTCAGTCAGTTCGGCAGGAAACGCGAGCTCCAGCAACAAGTCGTTTGGCGCAGCCACCAGTGATCTTCTTTGTCTTGTACCGGCGTGATCACCAAAACAATGAAAAAATGAAGAAAACAATTTAAATGATTTTTTGCGCACGCGCAAAAATATGTTAACACAGAAGGCGCATGCTCTATTCCCAACAAACTCTCACGCGCTCATTGTTCTCCGAAGTCCACTGTTCCTGATTTCAGTTCTTGCTTTGTCCGCATTGGCAGTGGATTTCTTTCTCAACCCACCCGCCCACTCCACTATTGTCATCATCATGTTTCCTGTTCTAGTTCTCTCCTGTCGGTATCCATTATCATACCGGCCTACAATAACTACACCGATGCCGTCTACCGGCGAAACTCTGTAAATACATGGAGGGGAGTCAACCTTGCTTACCAGGCTCCTCATACGGCTCATTCAGCCTCTCACACTCAGACGGCTCACTCGGCCTCCGCAGCAGGGCCCTTCCCAGCTGCCATACACACACATTCACACAGCTCTAAGCTGTCACTCACTCAGAGCCTGGCAAAGCAATTGACAAAACCTCCTATTCCCCAAACTGGTTGCTCGTTGTGTGAGTGCGGCATGCAGATGCTTGTGTTAATGTTTGACTTGAAGATTTGTTGGGATTTGAACTCACAATCATGGTCAGCAGACAGCATTCATAACCACAAGGCCAAAAAGGAATGGATAAATCGTGGATTTTGATAAAAAAAAATCGATACTGGCTTCCAGGGCAAATTGTAAACCATAGGAAAAGGCCCGAAACCTGGCCGAAATTCTAACTCCTTAACCGCTGGTCCAATTCTTCCGAAACCTTCACAGAACAATTTGCCGTGCCCTAACAAGCCCTTTTATGTACTTTGTTGTCCAAATTTCCCTTATCTTCATACTTTTTAAGACCAAAACCTGATTGTAAATCTTTTTGAAACGGACTGTAGTGTATAACTATCGTCAATAGATGATTTAAAGGGGAAGTTAAGGCTAAAATCAAAATTTCATCAGTTGTAGTCTTCGGGGTGCTGAGTCGAATGGTCGTGGTCCGAGGAAGCTGAGACGCTCCCTTCCTATTTTAATCCCAATTGAACTCGCGCACTTCCACCAAAACTGGGTGACTGCGCCCTACTAGATGGGGATTTGTATGCAAAATGTCACTAAAAGCGTCATTTCGTTCTTATAAAAGCACGGATGACCGCGATTGGCCCATATGTTGTAGTCTTTTGGACGCTGAGTCGACTGGTTTTGGTCCGAGAAAGCTGCAATGCAGCGTTCCTCCTTTATTCCCAATCGAACATGGTTGAACAAGCGGTCACGTGCTCCTGCGTGCCCAAGTCACCTGGTCACAGCGCCAGCAGGCGACAACTTTCACACCAAGGTTCAACTCGAGTTCAACTCCAGTGACAGGACTGCACCCAAAAAAGGTCAAAACAGGCTGTAAGTTGTACCCTGCAGGCACGGTGACTGGTGTATGCAGGTCGCAGGAGCACGTGACCGCTTGTTCAACCATGTTCGATTGGGAATAAAGGAGGAACGCTGCATCGCAGCCTTTTCGGACCAAAACCAGTCGACTCAACGTCCAAAAGACTACAACATATGGGCCAATCGCGGTCATTCGTGCTTTTATAAGAACAACATGACGCTTTTAGTGACATTTTGCATACAAATCCCCATCTAGTAGGGCGCAGTCACCCAGTTTCGGTGGAAGGGCGCGAGTTCGATTGGGATTAAAGTAGGAAGGGAGCGTCTCAGCTTCCTCGAACTAAGACCATTCGACTCAGCACCCCGAAGACTACAACTGGTGAAATTTGGTTTTAGCCTTAACTTCCCCTTTAATTTAGTTGAAGTGCGAGCTACATCTGATTCGATTTAGGTTTTCCTCAGCAGTCAGAATAGTCTTCCCTGTAACGCTGGAGTTGATTTTCCTGACAATATGTTAGAGTCTGTCTGGGCACAGATGTCTCCGCTCCCTCCCGAAATTGTGCTGTATCATTTTTTTATCATGCCTGGTGACCCTGCAGAAATCTCAGACCGCTGCACAGAAGAAACTCAGCAAAGTGGACAAGAGTGGCATGAAGTCGATGACATCGTTCTTTGGCAAGAAGCCTGCCAAGTAACTGCTACACTTGTGAGTGGTATTTACGTATTGGCGTTTGTCTGCTGGACGTGTATTCTCCGAGAACAACCGGAACAGCCTGGAATGCACTACGCGTATTCATTTGCTTTCACTACCTTGGTTGCTCCTCACGTTTGGCTCGGAACGCTCGTTCTCCTGAATCTCGCCACTTAGTGTGAGCGGCTGTCGAGCTGTTGGCATCATAGCAATCACAGACGTGCACTGCTGTCCACTGTCTGTGACTGTCTGTGACTGGTTATGTACCTACATCGCCAGCACACACTCCACGTGGCCACACAAGACTGCACCGATCGGCACTGCATGCGCCATTATTGATGTGCAGAAACTACCAGGCATTCAACCACGCAGCCACGGCGGCTCTCATTCTCGTTGAGGTGATGCTACAAATAATCTTGTGATTGTTATAATGTCGCACCACCTTCTTTCGAAGGACATTTGAAATCTTCTCACCATCACGAAATGTTTGAAAAGATATCTTTTCGTGTAAAAAAAGTTTTAATCAAGATGTTTATAATAGGCTTCGTAATGCACGTACTTGTAAATACGGACGTTGGTTTTTTATGTATCAATGTATTTCTCAAAATACTCGCAAGGCCTATTATAGTACTAGTAGAGAATTCAAATTATTAAAATATTCTTGATATCGCAGGTCGCATTCATGTCAGAGAGCATGGCGAAGTGACAAAGGTGCAGCATGACATTGGAAATTGGATGAAAATGGTGAGAAAACACCGTCCAACCATGTAGCCTTGTGTGTGTTTCGTGCCCTGCTTGGCAAGAAGGCGTAATTGTTAGGAGTTATCATGCCTCTTAATATGGTTCAGTTATTAATCATTGGTCTGAAAAGGGCAGACACGTTTCTCTACGCGTTGTAGCCGTTGCCATGGTGAGACCAGTGTTTGCAGTTCACTGGCCAGAGCTCGTACATCTGACAGGATGAGGACACATCAAAGTAGTGGAGTTTGATGTCCATTACAATGCGATACATTACTGTATGCCGCTTGTGCTTGCAGGGGTGAGCCTGTGGTGGACAATAGCACTTTGCCAGCGAGTAGCGCTGCTGAATCAGTGCCGTTCTCAGGGTTTGGTCAAATGTCTGCAATGATCCTGTGCTTGTGGGATTGCTAAAATGCGACTGTGGCTGGCCCAGGCCCACTAGTGCCCCCCCCCCCCCCCCCCAGAGTGTGCAACTCTCGCATATCCTGCTGTCCAGACAGATTTCAAGCTGAC
Organism: Sycon ciliatum; assembly: GCF_964019385.1. Classification (NCBI taxonomy): domain Eukaryota; kingdom Metazoa; phylum Porifera; class Calcarea; order Leucosolenida; family Sycettidae; genus Sycon; species Sycon ciliatum. Next base: position 10,690,293 of record NC_088644.1, read on the forward strand.
GTCATTCTTATGATGCAATGCTCATTGCGCGAGTGATTTACTATGTTTGCACTGGGTGTCAACGCATCACATGCGTGACCCTTGCCAAGTGCATCACGGCATCGTCTCTTCTTCCGCATTTCTGCCGACGTGATCCATTATGCCTAAGCCCCAATAGCGATTTATTGCCAAAAGCAAGTCCCGTACGTTGCCGTTACCTCTTAAGTCCGTGATCGGTACATGGCGCTCTGTGAACCAGTTTGGCACACAGCATTCCTGTGGCACTGCGTGATCGACATAACTGGGAATCACGCCAAGAACATTGATAAAGTCGCTGCTCTTGATGAACTGGATTTCGCGAGTAGTTAGCTTCTCTGGCCAAGTTACCGTACTTGGATGCGGGTCGGTGAATGCCTTGCACATGCGCTCGTCACACACTACTATCCACGTCTTCGTTCTGCAGGCCGCCGCAAAGTACTTCTCAATCAAGAGCTGCTTCTGCTGAATGTTGTTGATTGCGTAGATGTCGAGCACCGGGTCGATGGCTCCTTGCTCTGACATGGCGTCCACGAGCTTCAAGAGCTGCCGCTTACGCCTGTCAAGAGTGAGTGAGCGTACCTGCTGGAGATACGTGTCCAGAGTTGGCCGGTAGTGTGAAACGTATACTTGGTCCATGTCGTCGGGGCTGAGCGTCTGCGTCAGCCGTTCTCTGTACGGTCTCTTCGCTCGGCGATAGCAGCGTGTAAGCCACGCCAGCACCAGCACCAAGAGTACTGTCAGCCCTAGGCACACGGAGAGAAGAACAACCTCTTCTGAGGTCACAGCTGGTGCCGCCGCTGCTGCTGCTGCTGGTGGTGGTGGTGGTGGTGTTGCGAGTAGTGCGTCTCCTGGAGAGAAAATTCCAAGGCACACATTGTACTTGTGAGTCCACTGCATACAGGCAGGTACAATACGCCCATTGCGCAATGGCGTAATTTGTACCATTAACACCCCTGGACAGCCACCTGGGCATGGTCGTCTGGGGTGTTGAACAGTGCATTGCTGATCCCAGTGTACTCACATGCATTACTCATACCTTCCATATTTGGCAATGCGCAATGGGCTTATAGAATTAACTGGGTGTGTTGGACTAGGCACTGGCCATAACTAGGAATTCCCCCCCCCCTCCCCCCCCTCCCCCTCCCCTCCCCCGACTCGGAACATACGAAATGTCATACCGATTGCTTGCAAGTAACGAGTTGTCCGTGGGCCAATCAGAATTCCTTGGGGATCGTGTTTCGTAGAAAAGCCAGTACCGGTAGTTTGTGTTCCTTGAGAGGGGTGGTAAAGAGGGCCGGTAGACACGGCAGTGCCCGGATCAGGGGTGGTAAAGATGCCTGGTAGACACGGCAGTGCCCGGATCAGGGGTGGTAAAGATGCCTGGTAGACACGCGAGTGCCCGGATCAGGGGTGGTAAAGATGCCTGGTAGACACGCGAGTGCCCGGATCAGGGGTGGTAAAGATGCCTGGTAGACGCGAGTGCCCGGATCAGGGGTGGTAAAGATGCCTGGTAGACACGCGAGTGCCCGGATCAGGGGTGGTAAAGATGCATGGTAGACACGCGAGTGCCCGGATCAGGGGTGGTAAAGATGCATGGTAGACACGCGAGTGCCCGGATCAGGGGTGGTAAAGATGCATGGTAGACACGCGAGTGCCCGGATCAGGGGTGGTAAAGATGCATGGTAGACACGCGAGTGCCCGGATCAGGGGTGGTAAAGATGCATGGTAGACACGCGAGTGCCCGGATCAGGGGTGGTAAAGATGCATGGTAGACACGCGAGTGCCCGGATCAGGGGTGGTAAAGATGCATGGTAGACACGCGAGTGCCCGGATCAGGGGTGGTAAAGATGCATGGTAGACACGCGAGTGCCCGGATCAGGGGTGGTAAAGATGCATGGTAGACACGCGAGTGCCCGGATCAGGGGTGGTAAAGATGCATGGTAGACACGCGAGTGCCCGGATCAGGGGTGGTAAAGATGCATGGTAGACACGCGAGTGCCCGGATCAGGGGTGGTAAAGATGCATGGTAGACACGCGAGTGCCCGGATCAGGGGTGGTAAAGATGCCTGGTAGACACGCGAGTGCCCGGATCAGGGGTGGTAAAGATGCCTGGTAGACACGCGAGTGCCCGGATCAGGGGTGGTAAAGATGCATGGTAGACACGCGAGTGCCCGGATCAGGGGTGGTAAAGATGCATGGTAGACACGCGAGTGCCCGGATCAGGGGTGGTAAAGATGCATGGTAGACACGCGAGTGCCCGGATCAGGGGTGGTAAAGATGCATGGTAGACACGCGAGTGCCCGGATCAGGGGTGGTAAAGATGCATGGTAGACACGCGAGTGCCCGGATCAGGGGTGGTAAAGATGCATGGTAGACACGCGAGTGCCCGGATCAGGGGTGGTAAAGATGAATGGTAGACACGCGAGTGCCCGGATCAGGGGTGGTAAAGATGCATGGTAGACACGCGAGTGCCCGGATCAGGGGTGGTAAAGATGCCTGGTAGACACGCGAGTGCCCGGATCAGGGGTGGTAAAGATGCCTGGTAGACGCGAGTGCCCGGATCAGGGGTGGTAAAGATGCATGGTAGACACGCGAGTGCCCGGATCAGGGGTGGTAAAGATGCATGGTAGACACGCGAGTGCCCGGATCAGGGGTGGTAAAGATGCATGGTAGACACGCGAGTGCCCGGATCAGGGGTGGTAAAGATGCATGGTAGACACGCGAGTGCCCGGATCAGGGGTGGTAAAGATGCATGGTAGACACGCGAGTGCCCGGATCAGGGGTGGTAAAGATGCATGGTAGACACGCGAGTGCCCGGATCAGGGGTGGTAAAGATGCATGGTAGACACGCGAGTGCCCGGATCAGGGGTGGTAAAGATGCCTGGTAGACACGCGAGTGCCCGGATCAGGGGTGGTAAAGATGCCTGGTAGACACGCGAGTGCCCGGATCAGGGGTGGTAAAGATGCCTGGTAGACACGCGAGTGCCCGGATCAGGGGTGGTAAAGATGCATGGTAGACACGCGAGTGCCCGGATCAGGGGTGGTAAAGATGCATGGTAGACACGCGAGTGCCCGGATCAGGGGTGGTAAAGATGCATGGTAGACACGCGAGTGCCCGGATCAGGGGTGGTAAAGATGCATGGTAGACACGCGAGTGCCCGGATCAGGGGTGGTAAAGATGCATGGTAGACACGCGAGTGCCCGGATCAGGGGTGGTAAAGATGCATGGTAGACACGCGAGTGCCCGGATCAGGGGTGGTAAAGATGCATGGTAGACACGCGAGTGCCCGGATCAGGGGTGGTAAAGATGCATGGTAGACACGCGAGTGCCCGGATCAGGGGTGGTAAAGATGCATGGTAGACACGCGAGTGCCCGGATCAGGGGTGGTAAAGATGCATGGTAGACACGCGAGTGCCCGGATCAGGGGTGGTAAAGATGCATGGTAGACACGCGAGTGCCCGGATCAGGGGTGGTAAAGATGCATGGTAGACACGCGAGTGCCCGGATCAGGGGTGGTAAAGATGCATGGTAGACACGCGAGTGCCCGGATCAGGGGTGGTAAAGATGCATGGTAGACACGCGAGTGCCCGGATCAGGGGTGGTAAAGATGCATGGTAGACACGCGAGTGCCCGGATCAGGGGTGGTAAAGATGCATGGTAGACACGCGAGTGCCCGGATCAGGGGTGGTAAAGATGCATGGTAGACACGGCAGTGCCCGGATCAGGGGTGGTAAAGATGCATGGTAGACACGCGAGTGCCCGGATCAGGGGTGGTAAAGATGCATGGTAGACACGGCAGTGCCCGGATCAGGGGTGGTAAAGATGCATGGTAGACACGGCAGTGCCCGGATCAGGGGTGGTAAAGATGCCTGGTAGACACGCGAGTGCCCGGATCAGGGGAGTTTTACTGTATAGCCTATAGGTACAATCTCACACACCAGGGAGAGAGGGAGAAACTACACCCCAGTGTGCGATCATCGGGAAACTGTGACATCTTGTCAGGCTAACCAACTGCTTTCAGCTGCCATCTGATAATATTTCAGTCAGATAAACAAGTTGTAATGTGCTGACACTCATCCTTGGTTGTCTACTCAATCACTTGCCTTGACAGTTGGCGCTGGGCAGGGTACACGTGGTGTTTTCCTCAGCTGCACCGCGGCAGTCGTCTCCACCGAACTGCGGCGCAGGAGTGTTACAGCTGCGCCATCTCCTCTGGTACCCGACTGTGCAATTGTCCCCCGCTGTAGCATTCTGTTTGCACTCTGTCCACGCCGAGAAGTTGCTCCAGCTGCCGTTCACTACAGAGTACACGGCATTGGGTAAACATGGGCTGGTTTGCACGGAGCTAGGATGCCAGTGCATATGTGCAGCAAGCACTCAGTGCCACAGAGCAGAGCTACACACACAGACACGCACACACACACACACCTGGAGATATGTGGATTTTGTAGAGAAAAAAAAACAAAAAAAACACACACAGACACAGGTACTTCAAGTACACGATATTTACTAACATATGCGGTGCGTGTATGTGACAGACTGCTGGCATACACGGGTGGCTGTGTAGTAGTGTGTTGGCGTTGTATTGCGGCAACTCTCTTACCTGGTATGCACAAGCTGGATGGACAAGCGACTTTCCTTTCTTCGGCGTCCCGCAGGCACTTCAAATACGATTTAGTTGCTAGGCTGACATAAGGCTGCACCGTACATGTGCGCCTTTGTATTTGCTGAGCTCCGTTCACTGTGACATTCAGAGAGCTGTCCTCTTCCATACGCACCGCTTCCCAGCCGCTCCACACTGCAGGAAACGGTGGGAATACACGTGCACACACGTATACATTTATAGACACGTGCACATCATCATTGCAAGAGTGATAGGAACAGAAAGAAGCATGCGCACACACATGCACACACACACACACACACACACACACACAGGCACACACACACCTCAGACCTCAGACATGCCCATCGCGGAAGCGATGATAGCGAACAGCTATGTTAGACATAGCAACTTGTGCTGGGATTACACCATTCAACAGCTTGCAAGGCTGATGAATTGACCGCCACTATTTTTAGCCTGGTATCCACCTCACAGCTGTTGGAATGACTTTTTCTGGCCAGTGAATCCCTATTTTTCATTTTTTCCATTTTTTTCTTCTTTTTTTTCTTTTTTTCTACACACACACACCACACCACATACTCCGGCATACACTGGCTGTTGGTAACCACCCAGGAGAATGAAAGAAAAGTCAGGAAGAGTCCGAGAAAGAGAAGAAAGACGTGTGTGTCCCATATGGTGCAGTGGTATGTACACAAACACACACACACACACACACACACACACACACAGGCACACACACACACACACTCCATTTCCAGGAGCTCGTGAGAAGATGACACACCTAGCTCATCAATGATGAAATCTCTCTCCGCCGGGTTCGCTGCCCGTGATGACTTTCCACGAGCTGTCGTGAAATCCGTCCACATCTGTGCAGTAGAAACAAGAAGAGGGGCAATGTTTGAACTGGAATCGAGGCACTTTTGTATGCTTGAAGTGATCACAAGTGATTGGATATAGTCACCGCTGTCTCTTCTAATGTACCTGTGTTACTTTTGTTGAGTTGACTCTTTGATATGGATGGCCCAGAGGATCAGAGTCTATGGAAAGGTGCAGGACATATTTTCATACTACAGCCGTCCTTCTTCAATCAAGCACTTTATAAACCAGCACCCTCTGTAAACCAGCAGGATTTCCAGGAGCCGAAATGTCCTCTTCCTGCATACTGGGCAAGTCAGAGTTGGTAATCCAGCACCCTCTCTAATCCAGCAGAATTTCCGGAGCACAACTGGTGCCAGGTTATAAAGGGACCGGCCACTGTATGGAGAAGGGTGGAGTGGGAAATCATGCTGGGAAAATCCCTTTGAAATAGCCTTATAGGGAATGCTCAAGGTTGATAGCCCTTTGAACCAGCCTTATAGGGAATGCTCAAGGTTGATCTATTGCAACCTCGGTGCGGTTGTACGTATGGTATGCATTGTAGAGCAATGAGTGCTGTGCTACGGGATGTGGTGAAGGAATGCTTTCGCCTTCCTCTTGCCCAGCTATATATTTGGGCTGTCCGAGTTAACTTTTCTAAGCACTCGCAAGAGAAGAAGAGACCGTATTTGGAAAGTTCAAGTTGAGGTACTGTACCCTGTTGTCCGAGTAGCAGTATGTTTAATGGTTTATGGTAGAAAAGTAGGCCGGAACCTCACCTCCACAGATATAGAGCTGTTCATTGGCAGTATGGTTTTGTTGAGAGTAATCTCTCGAGCACTACCCTGCGGCAATGATAGAAAAGACAGACACGATACTCATACTAGTGCTGTCAACAGCAACATCAGTGCCGCTACAACGTATACTTGGAATGGAAACAGGCGCTCTGTCAAGTGAATGCCATGAAGCTGGATTCAACTGGGCCAGTTACAGTGATGCCGGCCACTCGTGTTCAAAAACCTACTAAACAGCTGAGCAACCGAGCTTCTAGATCTAGACGAGAGCTTCATCCTGAATCCCGTCGTGATGGGAAGCTTGGCAGTATGACCGTGCCCATTGTCACGGTTGGCAAACCGAAAAGGGGGAAGAAACTAGAAAGCCAGCCGGCTAGAATCTATCTGGCCCTCCCTCGTGTGTGTGTGTGTGTGTGTGTGTGTGTGTGCACGCACTGTGGATTACTGACCGGCATTCGAGCATTCCACAATAGTTTTTCCATTACTGTCTCGATAACGAGGTAGATATTGTCCACCGCACCCGGGCGCACTGCCCACGTGATCCGAATAGTTCCGTTCTCATCCATCGTCATATCGATACTATCGGTGGGGATTTCAACGGACACTGTACAACATGGAAAGACAAGAGATCGAGGACAGCGCACTGTACTGGCGTTCCACATGACCCGCCTTTCTGTGTACAATTTTTCTCTACCTCCGTAATCTCCAGACAGCTACGATGTAGGTGTTTCGACCTTGTAATGTTTGGTCTGATCAGAGGAGCTCAGAGTCACTGGGATTTTTGGTCTTCATAATGAATCGCTTTAAATTTCAGCAGTTGAGTTGTAGTAAAATTAAAGGCCTTGAATAGTTTTTATTCCCGTAGCTATGCAGAAGACGTTACTTCAGTAACGTCTGGCGCTAGCCAGGGTCCACACAGCTTTAATTTGGTGTTTGTTTGTTTGTTTGTGTGTTTGTGTCACGTCTGGCGCTATCCCGTATCTGTCCCGTACCATACCGTACCATCAAATACAGCTGGCCACATACAGCTGGCCGCAATATTCAAATGAGGCTTTCAAACGCAAGATCATAACGTGAAGCAACTTGGAAGAATGAGTATGAATGCGAAGTGTATGGGGGAATGCATGTAGGGCTATAGTGCGGGTTCGAATCCCAGGTTATGCCTGAAAAAATAGGAGAATTGAAAAATTTATAACATCCCTAATCTTTTTTTGCCGTCATCAAGGCGGTAGATGGTGTCGTATTACCCTCGACCGTACCTGTCCCGTACCTGCCCCGTACCTGTCCCGTACCGTACCGTACAATCAAAGACGGCTGGCCACAATGCATATTCAAATAGGGCTTTCAAATACAAGATCATAACGTGAAGCAACTTAGAAGAATTAGTATGTATGCGAAGTGTATCGGGGGATGCATGCAGGGCGATAGTGCGGGTTCAAATCCCAGGTTTAATATGTCTAAAAACAAAAAGTAGAAATTTATAAGAATTTATAACATCCCTATGCTTTTTTTTGTCTAGGTCATGAAGGCAAAAAGCATAGCGTAGGGCCCTGAGCTTCCAATTTCTCTCGTTGAAATCAAAATATTTGCCGAGTTGGAAGGAGGGCATCAGAGTCGCTTGCTGAACCGATCGCAACACTGTCCAATGAACAACAAAGCATTGCTAAACCGCTCAACGCCTCAAAATCACAGTGCTCCAACTGTGTGAATCACAGCGAGCTTTGCAGCTACGCACAAGTGCATTCTCCACTTATGTGTTGCAGACATCATTATATTGGAATCACTACAGTTGAAAGCCGTCAGTAGCATGCAGCTAGTATTCACTTTTTACATCAAACCAAGGCAATGTTCAAGCTCAGCCTGGCAACCAGTTGCCTGGTAATGTCATGTGCGACATTTCCAAACGCAAAGCGCGAGGGTAGTGAACGAGGCTGGAGAGTGTCGCTGAGTACATTAATTGTAGCTACGGTAGTCGAAACAGAACAACGGAAAGTCGATCCATTCATCCTGAGCCTGTTGAAATGACACCGGATCGTTCTTGACAAGAATGGAAACTTCAGAACGGCCTGCACACACAACCATATTTCCACCAAAGGAAGGAAGACACAATGGAACGAAACACCCTCGTTGAGTCCATTTTGGAGCTCAGGGAAAGGAATTACACACTCTTGATCCCACCGCAGTGGTAGACTTAAATTCAGGGAAATGGGTGTTACAGCTGCCTTGAAAACTCGGTTACAATGTACTTCAATCACAGCGCAATGCATAACTCACAACACGGACAAGGTGTCCATGCGCACTTGAATATTCGACAGTACTTGGCAAAGATATCTGCAACAAAAAAAAAGCAGCGCATTGGTAGGGCAAACGCACATGGAAACTCCATGTAAAAAAAACAAAACATAACAACACAAGAGATATTCACAGGTTTGATGGAAAGATGCAAAGAAGAGAGTCAATTGATCTTTGCACACGCCCTGCCATAACCCAGGCGAGGTCCCTGCTGGTTGATTTTATGCGTTGGATATGCAGTGGCATGAGCCGTGCCGTATGTCTCCTTTGCTGGTCAAGCCCGCATAGTGTGTTCCTGGAAAATCAAGCCAAATCCATGCTGATTGTATCCGAGTATATATCCCAAAAGCTGGAACACAACAATTGGTCGAAACTTTGACCGATATCTACATGTGTATCCAATTATCCATAGCATGCTGGTTCATTTGATCTTTTTTCTCTCTCTTGTCCAAGAACTGGCTACACACCCCACGTGAGCATGGCTACACACCCCACGTGAGCATGGCTAATCATTATAGTTCGTACATGTACATAATCACAGCTCTACACCCATGATCCAGTACATGCAGAGTGTGAAATAGAGATCAACCGGCTGTGGCCAACCTTCACCATGATGGTTGCGTAGCAGCCGATGCTGCCCTTACCCTTACCCTTACCCTTACCGGCTGGAACGATGGGTATGGTGTAGTTGACCAGTGTCCGGCGGTCGAGCTGTGACTTCGTTATGGGAAGGTTGATAATCTATAGGTTCCAGTGCAGGGGATTAGAACAAGACGTGGACTTGTCAGGCACAGGTATGCTAGGGGAAATCCCATCCACAGTGCATAGCTGGCATGCAATGTCATTACTGCCCTGGAAATCATATAAGAATGCTGCTGGGCATCATTGAAACATGCACACATAATATTTATGTGGACCTGTTCCCACACTCCACCACTATTATTATGTGGACCTGTTCCCACTCCACCACTATAATAATTATAGTGGTGCAGTGGGAAACAGGTCCAGGGCGCCAGCCTTGCACTTTGGCTCGGATTTCACTGTTTATGCACTATGCAGTGAAACCTGAACAAGCAATGCAAACACTATCTGGCCACACATCCTTTACAGTATACAGTATACACCATGGCAATGTGAATCATAGTACATGTACATGCACTTCAAAGTACTATGCTAGGCCGCGAGTGAAGAGGGAGTGTGCCTTTTCCAACCTGCTCCACCTACCCGTATCTTTCCAACGTACTGTCCCATGAAGTCCGTCTGTAGGTAGCTTGTCGTGAGCAGCGTGACTGGATTCAGGATATCCGCACCGCGCACCAGAGCACACACGGCCGCGGTGTTGGGTAGACCTCCGTTAATGATCACCTGGTATATAGCATCGTTGAACTGTGACACTGCGGCGGCGACAAGAGAGCGCAAACTTGAAACGGTTAATCTTGGTTAGAGTTTGCTTGAGGCATGCAACGCTAGCTGCCCATTTATCTAACACTACAGAAAGATGTTTTATTGAACACACAAGCCCATGATGATATGAATGCAAGGAGAGTGAAGAATTCAAACAGAGAACAGCAAAATTGATTGATAAAAATGTGAATTGCAACAGCAATGCAATGTTTATCGAAGAGAAAAGGAAAAATGAAACGAAAACGTTGACAAAAAACTCCAAACATTATCTAACACTACGGCTGTGCATAGGACTGGTCTAGGCAGCCGCAACACAAAGTCACCTATTAAGGGTGAATCCTGAAAATTCGAACAAAAGGTTAAAATTCGAGCGCACGGCTCTATTAAAAAACTTTCTTCAAGGATCAATTTCAGTCACTATTATTCCCACATGACTGGGTCTGATAACTTGAATCCCAAACTCGACATGCCTGTCCTGGGATTCGCACGTAACATATTATGAAAAGCGAGTTTTCTCCGCTTAAGGCTGCTTTTCTTCTCACATTTCCCATCTGCACTATGGTTGTCGAAAACACATTTTTATCACTCTTATGTTCTTCCTTTGTTTGATTACTGCTCTCTCGTTTGGTCCTCCGGTCTATCCTCCACTCTTATGCATCGGTTAGAATTCACGCACCGTAAATTGCTTTTGATTAATATTCCGTATGCCCCCTCTAACCTGCTCTCAGACGCTATACATTTTCACGGGCTTCCTCTTCCCCTCTCTCAGAACGCTTTCCCCACTCGGCATGCAAATTTATTCACCGTATTAAGCTTAAACTTGCTCTTCCGCATGCACTTGCGCATTTGATCTGGTTCAATAATAGCTCGCCTACTAGATGTTCTCTCCAGTTCCCACTTGCCAGATCATCGATCCCTTTAAAATCCTCTCTATTCAATGCCATTCTCATTGGTCCCGGCTTCCGCAGGAGGTAAAGTCTCGTGCCACTTATGCTGCATTTTGTTCCAATCTGCACGCGCCTACCTAAACTTCATACTGCTCTCTCCAGGTTCCTTTAGTACTCTTTTTGTTTTGTTTTCATTGTTCTTTTTTCTCATTCTTTTTCTCAGTTTTAAAATTCCGGTACTAGTACAAGTACCCTTACCTGGAAAACGGGTTTACCGAAAATTTTCCTCCACCAAACCGCCGATTTTGGAGAATACCGAAAATATTGCACCACCGAAGATTTCCGCTTTACAGTACATGCACACGTAGTGGTACTCACCAGCTGCTGGTGGCAGTTCCGGGTTGATGAAGACATGGAATCCTATCCTGTCCACGCTATACTTCACATTCATGCTATAGTTCATCGAGCTGAGAAGTCTTGCTTCGCAATAGTCTGGAACTATGGGAAGAGGACTGATGGAGGTCACATCCTCCCACCATAGCGGAAACAGGGCAGCGTAGCATAGGGTCCCTGAGGTGGAACAACAGTCATTGCCGCATGATTTTTAGACATTTAACTACAATGTGTGTGAGTGTGAGTGTGTGGCGGAGTTGGGGTATGTAAGGCCTGTCTGATGTTGTAACTCAGATGAGAGAGAATCAGTGGGCAGACAGGCCCTCGTGGACTGTAGCCATTGCATATCAGTTGCATGTTTCTCTTGTGACAAGCCGGTATATGGCTGATGGTATGTGAGTACAAGCACAACATACACCTCATCAAGACTGTAGACAGAAATGCATGTCAGCGTAGGGTAACAGTACGCACTTGCACCAAGGGGATATCCCTTCAGCCAATCTGCCGGCATCTTGCATGGATCTTCTGGCATGTAGATAGTGGAACACATACACATACATTATACACATACACACATACACATACACATACATTATACACATACACACACACATACACACATACATATATACACACATATACACATACACATACACACATACATTATACACATACACATACACACATACATTATACACACATATACACACCCATATGCAAACACACGATTCCACATACACAAACACACCAGCACGCATGCACAGGCAAAGGACAAAATAAGGAAATGACTAGGGCTGAAACGATTATACCGAATAATCGAGTACTCGTTTGATAACTCTAACGACCGAGCAATCGTTTAGATTACCGATTACGATTATTTTGCGTTTTTAAAATTTTCAATTTCTTACGCACTGCACGCGCGACTCGCCTTGGTACATGCTGTCAAAATCAAAAAACAGTCCTAGTGTAGTACAACGAAGCTGGAGCATGAAGCTCGAAGGTCAAGGTCGCGTCCGGTCTGCATACATAACACTTTTTTCGTGCAAAATTTTGTACATATTTCCACTTTTGGCCATTCTACGTACATATTCCAGGTGCGGCCTCTTAAAGATTATAATCGAATAATCGATCGTTATGATAAAGAGTAATCGATTGGGCTAAATGGATGATCGTTTCAGCCCTAGAAATGACCCTACAAAATATAGAGGCTTTCTTGGCCACAAAAATGATATCACACTACTAAGAAGGAGGACACGCTTCAGATTCTTCAACAGAAACATTCTGAAAAATAATCAGGGGTCAACTGGGTGTGTCTTTAACTAACGAACAGTTAATTTGAACTAATTTTCTTAAAATCAAATTTTCAACAGTTGTAGTTTTCGGGGTGCCGAGTCGAATGGTCTTGGTTCGAGGAAGCTGAGACGCTCCCTTCCTCCTTTATTCCCAATCGAACTCGCGCACTTCCGCCGAAACTGGGTGACTGCACCCTCCTAGATGGGGATTTGTATGCAAAATGTCACTAAAAGCGCCGTTTCGTTCCTATAAAAGCACGGATGACCGCAGTTGGCCCATATGTTGTAGTCTTTTGGACGCTGAGTCGACTGGTTTTTGTCCGAAAAGGCTGCGATGCAGCGTCACCTGGTCACCGTGCCTGCAGGGTACAACTTACAGCCTGTTTGGGTGCATTCCTGTCACTCCAGTTGAACTCTAGTTGAACCTCGGTGTGAAAGGTGTCGCCTGCTGGTGCAGTGACCAGGTGACTGGTGTACGCAGGAGCACGTGACCGCTTCTTCAACCATGTTCGATTGGGAATAAGGTCCGAACGCTGCATTGCAGCCTTTTCGGACCAAAACCAGTCGACTCAGCGTCCAAAAGACTACACCATAATTATGGGCCAACTGCGGTCATCCGTGCTTTTATAGGAACGAAATGGCACTTTTAGTGACATTTTGCATACAAATCCCCATCTATAGTCAGTTTCAAAAAGATTAGCAATCCTGGCGATCGCCCGGGGAGTTTGCCGTCTTACCGTATGAGCGCTCGAGGGCTGCCTGGAAAAACTCACTGTGAACTCGAAGAAATATTCCGCGCGAAAGCATGAAAAATGACAACTCACTGCACTGACGTCGGTACTCGTACATGACTTTGTGTTCGTCTGGTTTACAACAAACGAGTTCTTCCTCGTATCGATATGGAGTCAGAGAGGACATGTCGAAAGTCTGGTAAATTTTGACGAGCGGGATGCGTCCCAATTCGTTTTGTGACCAAATAGATTCTTTGAGCTGCCGTGGATGCAATTTACTCTCACAATGTGACGAAAACGGCATTGACACAGACTCATTCCCAAGGCTATCCGTGTGACTTCGACGACATTTTGAGAAAAGCAGACGCCTGTGAAAGTTGATAGAAGACGGCGGCGTTGACTCCTATTCAGATAAATTGGCGATCTTGAAATAAAATAATTCTCAAACAGAAATCGATCGATCGATATCGATGTGCCGGTGCATGTATGCAACAACACGTAGCTACAGCGCAGTGACTTCCGTGTTCACTCACACGGTTTCAGTGTTGTGTGTGTTCACAACTTCACATGGCGTGAGCCAGTCAAGTGTCAGTCAGTTCGGCAGGAAACAAGAGCTCCAACAACAAGTCGTTTGGCGCAGCCACCTTCTTTGTCTTGACTCTTGTACAAAAATTGTACCAGCGTGATCACCAAAACAATGAAAAAATGAAGAAAAAATGTTTGCCTTGAAGATTTGCTGGGATTTGAACTCACAACTTCATGGTCAGCAGACAGCATTCATAACCACAAGGCCAAAAAGGAAGGGATAAATCGTGGGTTTTTATAACAAATCGATACTGGCTTCCAGGGCAAATTATAAACCATGGGAAAAGGCAAGAAACCTGGCCGAAATTCTAACTCCTTAACGGTTGGTCCAATTGTTCTGAAACCTTCACAGAACAATTTGCCATGCCCTAACAAGCCATTTTATGTACTTTGTTGTCCAAATTTCCCTTATCTTCATACTTTTTAAGACCCAAACTTGATTGCTAATCTTTTTGAAACAGACTGTAGTAGGGTGCAGTCACCCAGTTTCGGCAGAAGTGCGCAAGTTCGATTGGGAATAAGGAGGAAAGGAGAGTCTCAGCTTCCTCGGACCAAGACCATTCGACTGAGCACTGTGACCCCGAAAACTACAACTGGTGAAAATTTGATTTAAGGCTTCACTTCCCCTTTAATGAGGAGGTTAACGGGCACCCTTTAGCGGCCACGTTTAATTTTTGCGCAGTTTTCACATAAGTTCTGATTTTAATTTACTAGTATCTGTTCTCAGATTGCATTTTGAATTTTTGATATCACATGATTCGCAAATTGATTTGTGTCTGATAGTTGCAGAGGTAGATCTACTACAAGTAGGTGCAAAAATGCAACAACAATGCAGGCATCCAGTGTGAAGTTGTAAGTAATTAACTCCTGCCTGGAATGCGCAATCCCAGCAGTGTTGTTCCGTGCTGACTGGATCACCGAAATCCAAACGGGTACCCTTTTACTAACGGTACCCGAGATTAACGGGCGCGTACCCGGAAAGCCCCTTTGACCCCTAAAAATAATCCCCGAGTATATTTTCTTCGGTTGGAGTACTGAGGTCTACCCCTGCTGCACTTTTCGGCCAGTGTTTGGCAGCAGTTCAGGTTCTGATGTGTTGAGACTAGAGGAGCATCTTGCCAGAATCCCTATAACTCAAGCTCCAGCTACACTATACCTTCTGGAGGTGTTGCGATATTGCTGGTGGTTGATGTCGGTTGCAAGGCTTCATTTGCACTGGGTGATGCTGGTTGTAGGGTACTTGGGGAAGGTGCTTCAGTTGGTGATGTGATAACCTGAACGTGCACACATGATTAATCAGGGCAAGGTACTCAGTATCCAATAACACACACACACACACATACACACACACACACACATACACACACACCTCACACACACCTCACACACACACACACACACACACACACACACACACACACACACACACACACACACACACACACACACACACACACACACACACACACACACACACACACACACACACTCATCTACACAAACACACATGCACGCACACGCACATACTCACTCGCGCACAGCAAAGCAAATATTTAGTAGTACAGCCCCGGCCGTATCTGCAAAACGCTCAGTGCTTTGCCATACCCATGGATGGGGCTATGATGACCTCCACGCAAGGGTGATGACAGATTGCCGTTTTCACGGGCAACAGTTTAAAAACATGTTGCGTCGTATCCACTACACGGGGGGAGCCTTCAAAACGCTCGTTTGTAACTGAACCGTTGCACGTCACACACCAATGTTTGGTTACTGACAATGTACAAGCAGGGATAGGTGTCACACAGTAACAATGGCTGGGTGTACATGACTGTTCCCTCACTCTGCTGTCAGTACATCATACATGTACTGTGCTTGCGTGCAGTGATTGAACATGCCACACACACTCTCCTTCTACTCCTAGCATGCATCACCAGCCAATCCCAGTATCACAGATGAATACGGTCCAGACAGCCGGATACAATATCTGTACTGTCCCGACAGCCCGCAGGATACTGGCACCATCACGTTCACATAGTGCGTGGCGTGCATACTCGTAATGTGGCGGCAAAGAGTTACCAATGCTGTAAGTCTGAGTGTCACCACAAACGGATTTATGTGCTCTTTTCTTGACATGTTTGTTACGCTGTTGTGACAAACCCTAGCAACACTGTCCCATAAACCCATGATATGATCCGTTCCAGCCCGACCGCCAGAGATACACGAGCCGGGTTCCATTATATTAATTTTTTTGTAAAACCACTCCTCCCTCAACGGTTTGTGTGTTGTGCCACTGTGTATGCAGCTCAGTACTCGCTCCACATCAGCTCTCTGCTCTCGCCACACTCGACGAAGCCTGGCCTGCACAGGCTACACTGACTGTCTGTACTAGGCTACAGACACTGTCAGTGATATTCATTGCAAGACTTCAAAGGCGCTCGTACTTCGCGGTTTGAAAGCCGTTTGAAAGCCGTGTTTTGCAGCACGGCTTCGTGGTAACGAGTACCGGTAGATAAGAAAGTGCACAGACTGTGGTAACATGACGCCCTCCTCAACTCTTTCGGCCTATATTATAATATTAGCTATGCGCTCAAACAGTCATTGATCACTATTCTAAAAAGTATTGCTCCGCCGACCATGGTCATGCATGCCAGACTGACGGACGAAGGCCAGCCGCTTGAATGCATCGCGGTAGGCGACCTCAGGCTCAGAAGATCCACCATTACACCAACTAATTACTTCTATTCATTGGTTTCATGCATTGACCTGGAACCTCTCTGCTGTACTGGTTTCATGCATTGATGCAGCTCACGAAATATTTCCTTGCCAAAATTGTAGATGTTGAAAGAAGTAAAGACCAAAGTTCATTGTACTTACACTACTCTCCAGCAGCGTAGATAGCCAGAGTAAGTGGGCGATGCCGACACAGCCTAAAATCGTCCAAGCAGCCATTTCAGCGTGCCTAGGACAAGTCCAGAGCTTCCGTCCACGAACCGGTAGCTATCGTGCACCCCTCCGGATTTGTCAGCCGTCGGAGTGTCATCGACCAGTCTGGTCTACCACGGTCTAACTGGTGCTGAACATAGAAAATAACCCTGCCCTGCAGGCTGTAGCAAGTAGCCATTCGTTAGAAATAGAGATCTTCAATGTTCCATCGATACCCGTAAATGGCTCTTTGCCTTCGCCCGGGGCAAGTCCCTTTCTCTGCCGAGCATTTAGCTCTCTCTCAGCCACAGGTGCAGAGGAACGGTTTGTGCAAGAGCAACATCGATTGTTTTAGCTTTGGCCCCAGTTTGGGAGCTGCATGGTGATTGTCGCTCAGCAGCAGATCAGTGCCAGTGGTAGCCATGCCTTGCCTGTGTGCTATCGCTGAAACTGACCGCCGGGGCCTCACTTTCACGTCTACAATCATGTATTTTCTTTTATTCGTTCACGGCTTCAGACTGGAGTGTCTGTGCGCTATCCCGTATCCGCCGTGGGTAGACGAAAATGAGAATGATGATGTTCAGGCCCCACGTGGATTCTCGCCTGGGGCTGACTTGATCATGATTGTGGCCAAGTCTGCGATCGCCACTCACGTGCTCACTCCCGGGATCCCATCCAAACCCTTCTATGTAAACTGCCGCATGCCGGCCCTTGGTCGACGCATGGTCTACTGTCATGAGTCTGTCGCCCGATATCGATAGGCTACTGTACTAGCCTTTCACTGACTCAGCTGGGGCAGGGTATTATTATAGTAGTTACCAAGTAAGGACATGGCCCTGGGCATAGCATTGGCCTTTGTCGGATGACTCAGTCTCTGTGTTCCGTCAAAACCTTTCTGTTCCCACCTTCTTTGGCCCGGTAACTACTTAGGACCGTACAGCTGTGGTGCAAGTGCCAGTACATGCAGTGCCAGTAGATCTACATGCGAGCAGGTTGTTGTTGTTGTTGTTGTTGTTGTTGTTGTTGTTGATTTATATTTACTTCGCAAGGCCAAACGGGCAATGGTGCCCAATTCTAAGGAAGTGAATTTCAAAGGGGGAGAGAGTAGGTCTTGTTTGGGAAGCAGCCTGGCTGCAAGCAAGATGCACTTCCGTATTCTGTCGACCGTTGTTCTCCGAGTTCCACCCAATGCCGGTATGTCCTCTGGAGCTCATTTTCTTACCTACCGTTGGACCAAAAAACACACAACGTAACACACACACACACATACACACACACACACACACACACACACACACACACACACACACACACATGTACACTTACTGGTCACGTGGGTCTTCTGGGGAGAGGGCAGAGAGATTTCGAAAGCAGTTGGGTGGCATTGAATCGCCGACATACCAAAACTCTGGGTGGACTTAGAAGTTAGAAATGATCCCACTTGTGGGCTCACCACACCTCAGTAAGTGTGTGGGGACAAGATGGACGGCATTACAATTTTAAAAGGTGTCCGTCCTGGGATCCAACCGCATCATCAAGTTGACCCCTGTCCTCAGTGAAGATACATGCATGTGACTAGTGCAGTAGTAGTAGTGTGTCTGCAGGGATAAACCAGGGTGGATCTGATATGGGCTCCATTACTAGTACCATTAAGAGTACATAACTAACCACGGTTATGTACTCTTGATACCATTGCCGGATTACACAAGTGTTGATCTAACCAGAAGTACATGATTGTAGTCCATTGGCCAGCAGATACCTGTATGCACATTTCGAATAGGAGGTGACAAACTTATAATGGACCCTGAGACCAACCAACCCTTGTTGAAAGGTAGCAGGTACAACATTACACCTTCAAGCCGCATGACCTGATGGCAACCGACACAAACCGCTAGCTGGCTTAAGTCACATTATATAAAGTGCACCCACCAACATAACAAGCTGGCACACACACACACACACACACACACACACACACACACACACACACACACACAACACGCGCACACATGCACACACACGCGAACACACTGGAAAACATCTACTTCAGTAAGGCGTTGTCGTCCATCATCAATGCCGGCATTGATATCAAACTACACATCCACCACTACTTTGTCACTTCATTCCAAATTACGACAAGTTCACCAACAACAAACACAGTGCATTGTCTAACTAACGTTACGAGTCGTAGTGTCAAGCATTCTTCTAGTGGTTGATAACTAAAATTAATTTTAAAAAACCTGTCAGTTACAAAATCAAGTTGAAGTTTCTTCAATTCAAGTTGAGCTACAATGACAATGATAAGAGTCATGATCATTTTTACACAAGCTAGCAATACCGCAGAATGTGCTGTGGAACAGCGATAGACCAGAGCACGCTCCATTTGTCCACCGCGCCTTTCTTGCAGACTCGGCGTCGCAGATCCGAAAAGACGCGTTCCGTGAGAGCACTGCAGAGACGTATTTAGCAACGGCAGCTGCGTATACTCTACCTCAGTGCACGTACATGTACATGAGTGTACCTAGCAGAGTTCAGTCAAGGCAACACGGCAATCCACATGCTCCATCATCACAGTCAGAATAAGTTACAATGCAGTAAGAGTAAGAGTACCACTGAAACCTATATTCTAAGCTCTCTCACTATGGAGCATCCGGCACCTTCTTGTCTATATCTGTACTGGACACTACCGATGCCGGCGTGATGTGCATAGCAACACAGAAGGTGTCCGTTGATATAGCCACAATTCAACACCCACCCACATATACATATGAGACACACAAACACACACACACACAACAACAACAACAAAGTCACGGCTACGGTCACTGCACTACATTCTGATCGTCGGGACTCAATCGCCGATTGCCTCCGCCATTCTGCTCTGCCTGTATGCTGTGCTGGCGAAGCATCATCGACGGCATCTTAGCTGTTGACACCGACCGTTTCAGCTGACGAACCTTACTGTATTCTTTTTGATGACGCCAGAACGTAGATCCCGTCGCCAGTAGGACTCCGCTCACAAGGCCAACTGCCGCGCCGATGGGGCCGAGGAACGCACCGATCGCTGCCCCGCTGGTTGCCGCTATCGTTGTGCCCAGAACCTCCGCCTGGTGGCTCATGCTGATCCCGTAGCGGCACCAGTTGCTGAAGTGCTCACAGTTGAGAAAGAGCAGATGGTAGCCACGCTGCCCGATGTTGCTTAGCGCTCGCCTGACAATCTTATCGGCCGGGTACGGCTGGTATCGGTCGTCGTATTTATTCCACACTTGCACCGAGCTGGCACCACGCACCACCTTGCTGAACAACTCCTTCTTGACCACGGCATTCTCCGACGCACTGCTGGCAATGTTCTGCCATCGCACGGGACCGTCCCCAGTCATATGCACCACGTTCTCCCCATCCACCTTTACACCGTAATGCAGATACGTACCCCGAAAGAACTCCAGAATGTCGCCAGGCACACCCGGGAAATCCTCCCTGCTCCACTGTCTCGAGGTGCTCCCTTTTCCATCTGTCACCTCGCACACGCACAAGCCGCAGTCATCATTGGCGAATTGGATCTCCTCATAAGCCCATCTCGAGAGCATGGGCCCATCCTTTTCGTTCACCATGTCCACGTATTTATTTTCTAAAAGTATCGCTCTTACACCACTACTTTGGCACTAGTGACTAAAGACTAAAATCTCGTCCGCTCCCCAACCTTGCTTGCCGAGCTACATTACAGCCCATTGATTCGGAAACGGATAGGGACAATCCAGTGCGGAGAACAAAGCAGTTCTCGATCTAGAAAACGCCACCTTCGCTGTGATCCGCTGAACCAAACGTACAAGCTCCGCTCTTTTGATGTGGCAAACCCTGCTGGTCCTGCACTGGTAGTGGTAGGACTCAGATCAGCAGAACGAAGTCGAAGGTGAAATTTGAAACATTATTTTTTGACGTTTGCAGGGCCGATTTGTGCGCACGTGCGCCTCGTGAATGTTCGCAAACGCACAATGGCTATGTAGCTGTGCGGCGCGGCGGAGTGTGCCTGTGCCTGCTTGCGGCGGCGCATGTCCTGCCACACACACGCACACGTAGATCTACGCACAAGCGCACACGCGCAACGAACACCCTTGGGCCTAGCCCTTTTTTTTAAATCTAATGCTGGGCTTGTCCATTTCAGCGTTTGGGTATTTTGGCCCAATCTGGGTGCTGCTGTTATCATGGTTATGTACTTGTGTTGGCGCAGCGTCACTGACACTCACTCACTGAGCTCAGTGCACCGCGTACCTGCCGTGTACGTGTGAACCCTGGCATGGCATACTTATTATTATAATCATTTAATTGGGAACAGCTAGCTAGCGACGTATCTACCGTACCTGGACACTGATCGTGGTCAGAGGCCAGATCCACTGTGTGGATTCTGGCTACTAACTAGGCTACTACAGTAGTACTAGTAGAATCTACTACTACTAACCATGGCTGACTGATACTGATCATCACGGATCAAAATGCAGAGAGTCCGCACAGCCTGTCAACGTCACACTATGGTTGGTCTGGAAGTGCCCAGAGGAGGAGGCGTAGCTCCGGTCCTCCGACAACATGCCTATTGTCAGTAGAGCAGAATGAGATAGAACTGATGATGATTCAGGGAAGTCCCCAGTGCAGTGCAAACCCTACGACACGTAACGTTGACAGACTAGTGAAGAGAATGCTCCCCGCAGCAGGCAGAGCTACACGTACATGTACATGATACGCGCAAAAGTCAGTGCTGCAGGCCTTGTACAGCAAAATGGTGTGACCAGTCACACCATACCCGTCCCGGTGTGATGTCTGCACCTGAGCCTTGACAACATGATCCACGACCCGTCACAGCTCACTTGGCTGTGCATGTGATAGTCTGTCAAGTAATGTTACAATCCCGCCGTACTCGCAGACCACAAATCAAGCAAGGTGGCACGTTAGCTCAGTGTTGCTTCCCCGCTGCCAAGTAAGCCATGGAATACACTGAGTCTGTACACATTCGGACAAACCCAGACTGCGGAACGCGCCAGTACGTGCCACTGCCAGACAGCTCTGAACTACCAGCACTAGCACGGCAGCAGTCATCACCGTTGCAGTGTCCTGGCAGCCTCCTGGTGTCGGTGCTCAGTAGACTCTGTACGGGCAGCAGGACGAGAACGGACTACATGGACAATGGTACATGTAGCGGACATGCCTATACTGGTAGACTCTGACTGCCCCTGCAGAGGGGAAATCTCAGCTCATTACAAGTCTCTGAAGAACATATTGTACAGTCATGGTGCTGTCTCAGTGTCCGTACACACGCGTGCTATGCGTCCAAGACCTCCTTCTCAGCAGCACAACCTGCCCTCACATTGCGGCTTTGCAAAATGACGAGACAGGTGGTGTGACATGTACATGTACATGTACATGACTGTGGTCTGATCTGTAACAAAGGAATGCTGACATGTATACTACTACTGTACTACTGTACTAGGTCCGAACATGTCGATCTACAGCACGTGTATATCTATGCGTGTCCCTGCACCTGGACAAGAAGCAAGACTGGGCAAGAGTATACATAATATTATTATGTTGGTCTCCACCTGCGTGCAGTTTGTGTTCATACGAATTACAATCATTACGATTAGTTCTAATTACGATACATGTGAGTTGCCGCAGAGCTCCAGTGCAATACTTCATCACCACCACAGGTCCACAATGCACTCTGGACAGCTGGCCCATCTTGCAAACACCACCGCCATCGGCATCGTAGCAAGGACGATACCGACTACTGACAACTATTGTGACCCTCCACTCTAAGTGCTAGTCCAGCCAGCTTCTTCCGAGATAACGCACATGTTGATGGGCGAAAAAGAAGCCATGAATGCTGTTATGTACAATCACGTAGACTGGAATTGAGTTACGCCTTATACATGTTATATGTGCCATTGTGTACTCCATATAACCGGGAAAATGAGCGCCACCGTCCGGCCGACAACTGAGCTAGTACTAGTAGCGGCTCCATTCTCACTTCCCGGTGTCCTCCCAACGCTATGTACATGTACATGTAGCTGCAGCATAGTGATATGAGCTCATATCCGCACATCCGTACCTCGGCCACTAAGTATCTAATATTGACTGAGTACGAGGTCGATATAGGAAATAAAAGCCGAGTAAAAGACCGAGGCGAAGCCGAGGTCTTTTACGAGGTCTTTTATTTCCTATACTGACCAAGTACGAAGTCAATACACTAGATTTATCACGACTACCCAAAGCCTGTGTTCAATCGCTAAAAAGGAGTCAATATAAGCGGTCAATAGCCCATGGCGGATTATGCCGGCATAATATTTGGCATAATCTTGGGATTTCGTCAACAAAATATGCTCCGGCATAATATACGGATTCCAACGTGTAAGGACGGCATAATCTTTCGGTTTAGACAAAAAAATTATGCTTAGGGCATAATACAGCGCTGTCAGAAAGCCTGCAGATGTTTGTTTTTTAAATTAATACCCCAGTTACGACTCCTTGTCATAGGCTCATACTCATAGCCCTTGGCGGATTATGCCGGCATAATATTTGGCACAATCTTGGGATTTGTAAGAAAGGGTTTGCTCCCCACACCGGAGCTCGCGCTATTCCGCCGACTTTACTTGACACTTGACTGACTCACGACTGCCATCCAGAGCACACAACCACTACTTCGTACTGTTGTGCCCAGCGCGGGCTCGCGACTAGTTGGTTTGGAGGTGACAGCGTTGCGAATGACCGAGGGTCCTCAACGTCTGGTCTCACCGTCCAGGAGCGACACTGACTCACGCTGCTATCTGGTGTTCACGAGATGTTTGTCGCGCTGGAAATGGAGCGTCTCTGTAAGTTTGTATCCCTGGTGATGTTTGCGCCTGGAGAGCACTATATAAGTGGGTGCTCTTCAGGCACAATCTTCCTCAGCCTACTCAAGCTCAACTGATGAGGGGTGAATTCCCCGAAACACTGTGTATTGAGCAGGGAGTGGTGCTTTCTTGCAGGTTTGCCGAGTCGAAGGTTCGATGGACTTCTCGTGTGCTCTGGATGGCAGTCGTGAGTCAGTCAAGTGTCAAGTAAAGTCGGCGGAATAGCGCGAGCTCCGGTGTGGGGAGCAAACCCTTTCTTACAAATCATCGCCGAAGTCGCAACCACTACTTCGTAATCTTGGGATTTCGTCAAAAAATTATGCTCCGGCATAATATACGGATTCCAACGTGTAAGGTCGGCATAATCTTTCGGTTTAGACAAAAATTATGCTTAGGCCATGGCCGTGTGTGTATGCGTGGTTTCTCAATCCTCTATGTACAGCGTGAATACATAGTGGAACCGAGCATAATTCAGCATATTTGTTGGCATAATTGTGGCATAATCAAAAGCATAATTTGACGATTGGCCGAGCATAGTCCGCCAATGGCTAGCGGTCAATATAGCCCTAAGGAGTGAAATATGCAGGAATATTTGACTTCTTAGGTATGGTAAAAATCTATGGGAGTCTAAGGGAGTGATAAAAACTAATACTAATAGTGCACTGTGTGTGTGTGTACGGTCAAGCGTCAGGTAGCACCGGTGCTACAATATTCTGTATGAGATCGGGATATAACATTGTGTTAGTCATGTAGCACGAAAGTCCCCAGTAACTTTGGAGAGAGACTCATGCAATTGCATGGCCATGTGGTTGTACCATTGCCGGCCGTGTGTTCGTCTTATTGGTCGTAGCTAATAACTATTAGGTCTACGTCTACGTAGTCTATCTACCCGGCACCGAACACTACTACAAGTAGTACTCTGCGCAGCCTAATTGCCCTAAAGTAAAGATATACTGTAAATCCACTAATTTTCGCTGGCGATTTAATTTCGCTGATTTCGCCGCTGGGTACCAACCGGCCAAAGTAAACCGCAAGCCAAAATTTGTCATAGAGGCAAATGAGCCATGCCTGCATGTACATAATGTGAGGGCAACAAATACCAATCGATTTCTTTTTTGAAAACCCCAATCGGCCAAAGTTAAATGACGGCCAAAAGTTTCATTTCGAGATCGGCCAAAGTTTCTCACCGGCCAAAATTTGTTGATTTACAGTACTCGTACATAGATGTGCTACCAGCCCTGTATGGCAACTTCCCCACGTCTAACCCCCAACAAGCCCAAGACGAAGTGAATACTGTGATAGTCATACTGGCCGAAGAGCGAACTATGATCGTGTTTCCGAACGGTGCAGCAGCAGCTGCAGCAGTATGTTGACCCAGCCACTATTCCCATACCCCGATCCATCCCGGCGTGATGACCCGGACCCCCCGCGCTAGCAACAAATCACAAGACAAAACCCCTACCATGAAGTGCATAATGATGTACATGTATTATGATTGTATGGATTTCTCTCTAGCATAATGCAAGAGTACTTCGCTCTCTGTGATCATGTGCAGTCCACATGCACAAATTGCATAGAAATAAATAAATTACTTGGGGTGGGGTCATGCTTTTTCATGCACAGCATTTCCGCTTCCTAAACTTGGGCTGAAGAGTGAAGGCTGAATTTTTAAAAATGCCCGCGCGCTGCTCAAACGCATGATGCATGTAGATCTACATCATACATTACATGATCGTGAGTCGTTCCCTTTCCGCATCTGAATTTCCTCCCGCCGCCGCGGCTCCGAAAGAATCTGCCGCACGGACAGTCTCTCTGCCTCTGGAGATCCCCTCTCCTCGCCCTAACCGTTGTTGTAGATGTATTCCGCAGCCTTCATGTGTGTTCACCTCGTTTCGCCATGCGGATTAGCTCAGTCTCTCGGCCCAGATTATTCATTCCTGCACATGTGATCACCAGCGTCACTCATAACTGGTCTATCCCTGCCGTGCAGATCTGCTGACTATCACTGCGATACTACAAAAAGTCTACATGACAGTCAGCGCAGCTGGTTCGAAGGAAGAGGTTCAAACCAGGGAGTCGTGGCTTTCACGACTCTCTGGTTTGAACTACAAAAAGGGGGAACTGACTTCGGGAGAACAGTCACTTCCCGATTCACAGACGTGCAGACAGCTCACCCTGTAACTACAAAACACAATCACTACTAGTAGTAGTAGTATGACTTGTACTTGTTGACGTTGTGGTAATAGCACTACCAAGAGTACATAAACCTGTAGATCTACTCTTTGCACTCATTCGTAGTAGTAGATCTACCTCGAGCTCCTTTATTTTGCATTCGTAGTCGTAGAGAACGATGTCAACACCGACACCGTAGACTAGTGTTGAGTCGAGTGTAGCAAAAGTGCAGCTAGCTAGTGACACCAGCTCAGACACGTCGGAGAACCGCAACTCTGACATACTGCTGTATTCTGCGGTAGGTCTTCACCCCGTCGCGGCCGGTATCTCACAGAAGATCGATCGCAACAGTGGCCTATGCATAGATTGCCTTTAGTGGGAAGAGACTCAGGGCGTTCAGAGACTGAGTGTGCGGCTGTCGGAGCCCAAACAGGTCCTGCAAAACTTACTAGATGATCCGGTCTCCAGAATGGAGGCCGAGGCAAATCAAGATGCAATTCTCTGCGAAACTCACTCTAATGTGTTGCTGAATTTGCACACAATCTTCCAGACCAAGTCCTGCTCGAGGCGATCGCGACATCGGGCTCAGCGTTCCAGCAAGCGACCCAGCAGCAGCAGCAGTGCCAGGGGCGGTATACACCGAACCCAAACTCAAGATGAGAGGGAACCGCAGCAGCAGCAACAGCAGCAGATTAGTGAAGGCCACCACGAAGAGACCCTACATCATGTATGACGTGATTGTGCAGATTGCGGCGTCCAGCCGCGACGCATTGACACGAGGAAACAGCACGGCAGAACGAAGGCCCGCTATCATGTCGGCTCGGGCTGTACCGCAATTGTGAGTGCATATGTTTCGTATACTAGTACTAGTGCCTTGGTGGGTAGAGTTCTCCAACAAATGTATGATTGTACAATTGTACACGTAGTGCCATTCGCATAGAGAAGTGACTTATTGAGCAAAGCGTGGTTGCCGTGGTACTCCGAGTTTCACCCGTTAGCGGGCACCAGCCATCAGGCAGCACTACAGCATAGCAATAATTATCCTAAAAATGTGATTGATAAAAAGGCAGCAGCAAGCGTGGTTGACATAGGTAAATGACATTATGGTTTGAAACACTGAGTACTGAATACGCACCTGTCCTTGGTCTGGTGAATCTTGCGCATGGGCACGTGCTTTGGGCCTGTACTTACATGTGTAAAACATGACCGGCTATTTGACATGTACATGTACATGTCAAATACATGCATGCCTCCATGATTAACAGTCTGGGGGGGGGGGGGGGGCTTCATTGGAGTCACGCACAAGACTCAAGAGTGCACCACACGTGCATGCTCACGTACACCCGCACTGTGACCGGATGTACATACACGCATGCACAAACACGCATGCACAGACATGTGTGCACCACGCACACATGCACGCTATGCACGGACGCACAAACACGCATACCCGCCTGCTATGCTAACATTCGTGGAGAAGTCATGACTTTCCTGGCTGCTCGGCTGCAGGTGCTCCATGGACTCAGTGGCGTTGGCAAGACATCTCTGGCAAGGAATTATGTGCAGCAGGCGCAGTCGGCTGGACACTTTCAAGGTGGCATTGTGAGGCTGAACGCTTGTGACAGCCTCACACTTGACACCAGTATTAGACAAGCAATGGTAAGGGCCAGTAACATGCGGCGAACTGTTGGACTCCCGGCTGAACAATGCTGTTGAACTCATCAGTGCAGTGTGGGCAGTCGGGATGTATTTTTTTTCTCAGACTGAATGGGCACTCACTTTGGTCAGACTGCATTCTGATCAAAGTGAACACATAAGAAAAAGAGAGAGGGAGATGGTGTGTGTCTGTGGGGGGGGGGGGGGGTCCGATTGGAATCTGTCGAAACTCAAAGTTTCATGGCGAGGCATTCCGTTGAATATGTAGCGTCACATCATATTCTTTAGAAGCTTATCTCTGGCACACTTTTCATCATTTACATGCATTATCCCAGTTCTGCACGCTTACAATCATATGCTCAAGCGCAGGGCTGTGCCCCAGGCTATGTTTTTATCTCTTTTTTTGCTCACCTATTGCTCATCACTTCTTTTACAGATTTGGTATTATGGATTGGAAAGTTTGGAAACTCCCTCGATAGGCGAAAGCCTTTGGGGAATCCTTTAAAAAAAAAACAATACAAATTACAAAGTTACAAATTCACGTACTAGTAACACATTTGTTGCCGCTACTAAAACTAACACATGCACATACCACATTACATGTTGTACCATTCAACTCTGGAATTTGTACTTTGCATGCAAACAAGCCCCAAACTGCACATGCTACAAGTAAAACGATTTAAAAAAGTTAAAAGTAAAACGATCTGAGATAAATTACTTGCAGGATAACGCACAATAATCATATCGGTAGCACAAAAGAACAAGTTGCTTTTTCTAACATGGCTTGTTTGCTATGATCGTTTCAGCTATGGGCATGTGTGTGTGTGTGTGTGTGTGTGTGTGTGTATGTGCGTGTGTATGTGTGTGTGTATGTATGTGTGTGTGCATGTGTGTGTGTGTGTGTGTGTGTGTGTGTGTGTGTGTGTGTGTGTGTGTGTGTGTGTTGGTGTGCTCTTGATGCGGCGCATTCTCCGGTGCAGCACAGCCTAGGCGTCCCTTTAGTCAATGTGAAGGACCGGCACATCCAGCAGCTCATGGCTGTGCTCCGAGCACGGCAACAGCAGTGTGTGGTGATAGTTGACAATGCAGACGGCGAAGAAGTCCTTCAGCAAGGTAAATGTGTACACCCACATCTCTCTCTCTCTCTCTCTCTCTCTCTCTCTCTCTCTCTCTCTCTCTCTCTCTCTCTCTCTCTCTCTCTCTCTCTCTCTCTCTTATCTGCGCTGTCCAGGACCGGGCACGCTCAGAACTTGAAAATTGTCTATAACTCTGTATCACATACATTCCCATGGAAAAGGGGTTGAGTAGTAAGATTTCCACTCAAACTCACGCACAAGGTGACCGGTAGACCGAGAATGCCTGTAGCTTCGAGGTCCGGATAAGAAAGACATGAGTCTAAAGTATTGATGGATTTGTTGCATCTCCCGAATGCGATGGAGCGTGAACAATGCTATGCATTCCACAGAAACGGCAGATAGAGTACCAGTACCTACCTGAGAGGAGGATAGGTTTCTCTGAGCACTAGTAAAAGAAAAGGTGAGAAATAACATCGTATCTTAGAAGTCAACTGGTAAATACAAATGAAAAAGCTCAGTTTAATTGTATCAATGTTGTTGTTCTTGTCCTTATGTTTGGCTTTGCAGAGGGGCGGTATGAGATGTTTTGGCGAGCACTGTTATGTCAACAGTCGGCCTGCATCAACGTACTGATCCTGACCTGCTGCTCGCTATTGCCGGTGGACTTGTCGCGTCGGTTGACGGCTGTGTGTGAAGTGCTACCTATGACCAGGCTGGCGTCGGCCTGGGCAATTGGCCGTGCCACTGGTCGCCTCTGTGCTCACACAGCACTGCCGCGTACCTGCTACGAGCTCAGTGCGGCACTGGCAAGGAGGCCGAGCTGTACGCGTTGCCCAGTCCGTTGTCAGAGCAGCGGGCACTCGGCCAAAAGTGGCGAAAGTGGCCGGCCTGCGGCTGAACGTCTCAACCTGTGCGAAAACTTGCCGCCAGCCGACTGTGCAGTTGGTGATCAAACATGCAGGTCCCATGTTTCATCTGAAGCTACTCAGCTACTTCAGCTGGCCTCATCGCCGCTCATTGGTGGCCTGCCTCTGGCTGTTTTCATGGTTTCTTCCGCCCTGCATCATCAATACGACGAGGCACCAAGCCCAGGAATGGGAACAAGAACAGATCAGGATCATGAGTCCCCAGGCAACGGTACTGCAGAAGCATGGCTTCGTGGTATTGCATTCCAGGATGCTGGCAGCGGCATCTCCAGATCAGCTGATGCTGTGAACATGGTGGAGTTGACATGTCAGCAGAGTGTCCGTTTGTTGAGCCGCCCGGCACAGCAGCTGTTGTATATTTGCTCATTCCTTCAGCCCGACTACATACCCATGCCACTTCTAACACAGGCGTGTGGCCGAGGTATCCTCCCGACTGAGCTTGACTCATTCCTGATGCCCGGCGAGCTGCGTGTTGACTTGAGCACGGAGAGGTCTGCCTCCTTTGTCTCGCAGCAGATGCTCAAGCTGCTCTGCGAGCTGCGCACAACATCTCTGATAACATGGACATGTCGTTCTGAAGATGGCGGCTTCTTGCAGTCGAGACCTGCAGCAAGCAACTATCACATGCAGCAGCAGCAAACGTTTTCCATGCACCGTATCACCAAGAGCGCGGTACTCAAGACCCTGCGCGCGGACAGGAATCAACTCAACCAGTACCTGAGTTGCACGATTGAAATGCTTTTGCTGAGCATGATGTTGTCGCCGAATACCCACTACAACATGCACTATATTGTGCCGCATACACTGCAGCTGTGCTATCACCGCGATATGCTCATCCAGGCCGAACACCTCAGTCAAACTCTGAAGTCCTCGCCATCTGCATGCAGGGAGGACTCCTCAGAAGCTGCACCGGACACTATCTTGCGTCACCTATGCCTTATCTACAAGGCCATCAACGACAACCAAGCTAGTATTCGGCCAGAATCCCTACACAAGCTAGTTGACACTGCGGCTTTCCTGTTGCAGCATCTTCCAAACCAATATGGCTGGGCGCGTGGCGTTTTCTCACCGGCAATTGCGAACGAGATCCAGATCCAGACTTGTGATGAGTTTCTTCCTGGTGTGAAGCTATTGCTCCAGTACCTGGACAGTGCCAGTGCGGAGTGTGGCAAGGGTGTTCTCTATGTTCTAGTGACCGGTCTGGTTATCTACAGTACAAGCACTTACCACACACACTATGCTGACACAATACCTCGCTACTCTGGTCTCCTTCGTCATCTCGTGAACTGCATCCAGATTCCATTCTCCCGCTCCGGAGATGTGAGGGCTAGTGCCATCCTGGCGGTGCAGTGGTTTGAGAATGCCATCTTTTATGTGCTCACAACAATGGCTCTGTCTCTTGCCATCCCTCTGCCAGGTTACGCCAAAGGAATGTTTGAACACTCAGATTTCCCCCGTCGACTGAGTCGCCAATGCCACCATGTTTTCCGTTGCTATGTACACCTGCTGGCCAAGCCGCATAGCCTGGATCGGCAACACAATGTCCTTATCGATGTCGACAGATGGTCTTGGGACTGGAGTGTCCGCAGCCAGCCAGCGTCAAGATCACCAAAAACACACAGGGGAAGCTGTGGGCTTGATTATGCCTTGCTATCGAGCACGTATGAGGTTCAGAAAGTTTACGGAGACGGTCTGTCCATAATGGCACTCCTGGTTCCCCTTGTGCTTGTTTTTCTGCTCTTTGTCGCCTATGGTGAGCAGCGGAAGGCGGACATATGCATGCAGCGCATCTATTCGCTGGTGGCAGCTCGTCTTGACACGCAGCACATGGCGCTGGCCGACATGCTGAATGCTGTCGCAACTCAAGTTTACGCTGGCTGGCCTCCGAAGCAGGGAGCGATGCTGAAAGAGATTAGCACCCTCGACTGACAGAGCAAGGAAGAAGCAGTACGCCCCAAGCCGACAGTAAAAAAAGACAATACATTAACTTTGCACTGTTTGTGTTCCTGCCTCAGTCCCGGGCCACAAAATGGCCAGGGTTCCGCACATTTCTCGCTGGCTGCCACACAACAACTAGAAGATACAGGTGACGTTCTCATACCAACCATGTCACAAGCTGTACGAAGATTTTTTTGCTGCTGTAAGTCTGTAATTCAAATGTTTGCGCTAATATTTCTCTTGCAACGTGTGAGTTCTTCAGCTGCATGTTGTGATGTAAGCATGCCGCTCTGCTAGTGTGACAAGATCTTAGAAAGAGTGTGCATTCCAGGCATGTATCATTAATTTTCATCAGTGCACTGACGACTAGTCGACTGTACTTCGAGTTCGTCCATAACGTTATAATGGGCACTTTTCCAAGCAGTTGGCTTCCATAAAAGGAAGTGTGTCGTAATCGTATGCTAGTATCCTGTACATGTATGTCATACATGCAATATCTTTATTTCTCGCCCCAAGCCCCGAAGCCGACCTTGAACTTGATTCAGGGAAAGAGCATGCAAACAGGCGTGCGTGCGTATGTGTGTGTGTGTCTGTGTGTGTGTGTGTGTGTGTGTGTGTGTGTGTGTGCGCGCGCCAGCTAGTTCAGTTGGTGGGTACACTTATGCCAGATGGCGTTGGGTCTGTTGCTAACGGGCTCGGCTGCTTGAAGGTGTATATTGTACCTGCCACCTTTGTTGGTTTCAGGGTACATGCACCTGTTAACCGTGGCATGGACTACTTCTGGCTAGATTAACTCTTGTGTAATCAATGGTGCTAGTGAAGCTTATTATCATATCCACTCTGATTTAGCCACCCGCACTAGTAGCAAGTATTACCTTCACTGGGGGTAGGGTTAAATGCAGTTGGATCCTTGAACGGATACCCTGATGCCGTCCACCCTTCAAGGATCAAGGCGCAGATGCAGCTCCCAAAGCGGTGGGAGGTGAGTAGATCAGCCAGAAAAAGTCACTTCAAATAGCTGTGTGGTGTAGACCAGGCTATGGTGTAGACAGCTAGCCTTGCAAGCTGTTGAATGGTGCAGTCCTAGCACAAGTTGCTATGGCTTCTGGTGTAGCATCGCTATCATCGCCTCCGGCGATGGGTGTCAAAAGGTCAAAGGTCAATGGTGTGCTTGTGTGTGTGTGTGTGTGTGTGTGTGTGTGTGTGTGTGTGTGTGTGTGTGTGTGTGTGTGTCCTTGTCCTCACCCACTTACTGAGGTGTGGTGAGCCCATAAGTGGGATCATTTCAAGTCCACCCTAGTTTGGGGATTTCAGGGGGTGTCGGCCGTTGGGTGGTTCAATGGCCAATTGAGTCATCTTTCCAAGATTCCTTTTGAGTCTCTCTCCCCTCTCCCGGGGAGACCCACGTGACCAGTTTTGGCAGTGAGCAAGTACAAGTAAGTGTGTGTGTGTGTGTGTGTGTGTGTGTGTGTGTGTGTGTGTGTGTGTGTGTGTGTGTGTGTGTGTAGGTGAGTTTGGAGGATGTCAGGGGTTAAAGGGGAAGTATACCCTAAAATCAAATTTTCAGCAGTTGTAGTCTTCTGGGTGCTGAGTCGAATGGTCTTGGTCCGAGGATGCTGCGACGCTCCCTTCCTTCTTTTTTCCCAATCGAACCCGCGCACTTCCACCGAAACTGGGTGACTGCGCCCTACTAGATGGGGATTTGTATGCAAAATCTCACTAAAAGTGCTATGTTGTTCTTATAAAAGCACGGATGACCGCGATTGGCCCATATGTTGTAGTCTTTTGGACGCTGAGTCGACTGGTTTTGGTCCGAAAAGGCTGCGATGCAGCGTTCCTCCTTTATTCCCAATCGAACATGGTTGAACAAGCGGTCACGTGCTCCTGGGTGCCCAAATCACCTGGTCACCGCGCCAGCAGGCGACAACTTTCACACCAAGGTTCAACTCGAGGTCAACTCAAGTGACAGGACTGCACCCAAAAAAGGTCAAACAGGCTAGTAAGTTATGTTGTAGTTGTACCCTGCAGGCACGGTGACCAGGTGACTGGTGTACGCAGGAGCACGTGACCGCTTGTTCAACCATGTTCGATTGGGAATAAAGGAGGAACGCTGCATCGCAGCCTTTTCGGACCAAAACCAGTCGACTCAGCGTCCAAAAGACTACAACATATGGGCCAATCGCGGTCATCCGTGCTTTTATAAGAACGAAATGGCGCTTTTAGTGACATTTTGCCGCACAATTCAGTGTACAATCATCTGTTGGCTAGTCCTGATTGTTGCAATTCGTATTCCGACTCTTCATTCACTGTATTGTGCCGTGGTCGTCATGGTTATGGACTACAGTTGAAAGTTTTGGAAGCCATCTGTCAGCGTCTGTATAAGCCTAATTTGTGTATACAGAAAGATAGTATAATTGGGTTGAAATTGTTCAAGTAAAGTGTCATGTTTGGTGCGGCCAAGCTTGGCCGTTAATGTTCTAGGTGTAATGTACTGCTGTTATTTGTTATCACTTTGTCCTTCCTTCTTTCTTTCTCTTCTTTGTTCATTTTCAGTTGCAAGTTTAGTGTTAGTACACACATTCGTTATTGCTCTCGCTGTCATTGTTAAAATTCACACTTGTAAATTTCACTGCTGTTGTTCTTAGTGTTATTTCTCTAACTTAGATTTTCTATAATAGTTCAATTTTGTTTTCAGTGTCCTTTAGTACAACGACGATTCCTGATGAGTGTTGTACGAAAACTTGTTTGAATCCCTTTTTTTCTCTCCACAATTTCTTCACATTTTCATCGTTTTATTGCACATTGTCTCCACAGTTTTACATTACATGAATACAGTGTACACAAATGTCGATCCAGCTTGTATTACTGATTGCGGTTATCAAATTGTTGTCTCCTCGCCGTTTGTTCAAGTACTATGAAGAGTAATATATTCGAAACAGCTGCATGAAGGATTTCGGTACCGACGGATGTGTCACTTTGCTGGTGGTGTTCTATGGCAAAGTGTCAAGGTCGGCTGGAGAGTGCAGATAATGGTGTGGTGATCGATGAACAATCTGTACAAAGGTGGGCCGATTTGCAGGCTTCTTCTCGACGTGTTGAGCACTCTTTGTTCAGTGGGGTGCAAGAGCAAGACCTTGGAAGGACTCCATAAAGTGGTTCCGAAGGCTTTTATTGAAACGTATCTACTAGCAGCTACCTACCTATCTACCTATCTAGGAAAAACTGAATCAAAGTATACACAGGAGAGGATAAAGGGGAGAGACGCGTGCTAAGACTTCGCAAGGAGCCTGTTTTATGTTGACCTACCTACCTAACTACCTACGGAAAAGTGAATCAAAATATACGAAGGAGAATATAGAATAGGGAAGGCGCTCCCCAGGTAGTGGTTAGTAACAGTATGCATGTCAGTACATGCTGAAAGACAACAACAGCAAGACATGTTTGCATGTGAAGTGCAGGCAAGAGCTTTTAAAGTCATCAGCAGAGGGAAAAGAGTGACACTCAGAAACTGGAAAGCAACAAGATGATCTTGGATGCGATGATCAATGAGATGACTTGCCCGCACATGAAGACATGCAACATGTGTGCATATGAACTGATCCTGATATGTAGATGTTTGAGTAGCTATGTTCATGATACATAACATTACAATATTATAATATGATACGAACTATGCTCGGAACACACATGCACACACACACACACGTATGCAAGCACACACGCACACACCTCTCACACTCCACACATGCGCTTCGCACATATAATCACGCTCCACACTAGCCATCAATGCAATATGTGCTCACATGTACATGATTATGTACGAGGGGCGCCAGGAAATCCACGAGCGTTTTGGCTGAGGGTCGTTCGGCAGGCTTGGGCGATGTGCACCAGTTCCAAACTTTGACCATTGTGCTGGCATCCTGTAAGCACCAGCAAATGCCAAAAAAAGTGGACTGAGGGCTCGACATTCAGCTGTTTCCATGGAAACACAAACTGCACATTTTATGCCTTTCTGTGTGGACTTGAACACTTCTCTCAGCCAAATGGCTTATTTTGCTCGATCACGGTTATCTTGGCCCTACAAACAGTGCTTCAGTGGTTTTTCCTACCGTACATTCAGTGTGGCTTCTCTGGATGTAAGTCTTTCAGTCAACATGTGTCTGGAAGCAGGTCAGATAAGCCTGTCAGCATATCTGCAACTGCCTGGGAAACCCAACCTTATTTGTATTCGGGCAGTGAGCTAATAGTAATTGTATTAGACTAGGGTGGAGAGCCAAAAAGAGAGGACCATAGCGTCAGGCGAAATAGCACGTCATAGTACATTCGAGATCAGCGGGAAGAAGATGACGACGTCCACTAATTTAGTATCTGTGCACACGAATCTGCTGTGTGTGTTACTCTGTGTGTCAGCTATGGCATCATCGCCTGTGGTTCCATACCTAGCATGTACGTCTGAACCATCCTGCAAAGTTTGAATGACGTAGGTTGAGCGATCGCTCCGCGAAACATACTTTTTGAAATTCTCTTCATAGTATATCTTCCACCATTGAAATTTCGAATTTCTTCAAAAAAAAGTGTTGAGAGGGGTGGCTTGCAACCTCGATATGGCTTGTTCCAGGCATGCTTTGGAGCCATCGCCTGTTGAAACAGTGGCGGGAAGCTGCCCTGCAACTGTTCCAACAGGAAATTAATCGATCCAAGAAAGCGCGAGTCCGCGAATCTCGGTTGAATATTGAGTATTTCAAGCCTTTTCACGACGAAGATGGAGTTCTTTTTGGAGATGGACGTCGCGGCAAAGGACATGGTGTCCGACTTCTGGCGTCTGGTTAAGCCAGGGATCATTTGTCCAGTCAGGTCGGCAGCCTAACCGTCGGTAAGCTTGTGTTTGGATCCCGTTCTGCTCGATGTGGTAGATCACAAACAATTTGATATCGCACAAATTGATCTCAGCATCGTGCGTACGGTATTTTATATTCAGAAAATCCCAAAGTGTCTCTGTGTGGCCGTCCTATGCCACGAGAAACTCCAATCAGGCTCCTATGTCCTCTGCCTTCATGATTGAATGCCCACTTCGTTTGAACAACGAACACAACAATCGAGGACGGCTTTGCAATGAAAAATACAGCTATACTGGAGCTGAAAAAAAAGAAAGAAAAAAGAAAAAACGTGCTCAGGATGAGACTCGAGTACACGCATACTCTCCCAGCAGGAGAAACGCAATGTCGTCTCGGAAGGTTGAGAACGAACTGCCTCTTCTATCCTCGCCACGCCACACCTCAAAACGAACTAGTCAGTGGTGTTTCTCTAGAGCTAGAGAGAGAGAGTTTTCATAGTTTACTTCAAGCGGCGACGGAAGAACTCATAATGGAGAACTAACACTGACAACGAATGTCTAACAACTGACGACGAACGTCGGACAACTGACTCTGACAACGAACGTCTGACAACTGACGACGACCGTCGGACAACTGACGACGACATGGCAAAAGGAAAACATGATATCAGAAATTGGTGCCCTCGTCAGCACAAAAGGTGGTGTACTCAGCACAAAAAGGTGCGCGTGTCAACAACAAAGCAGCGCAGCAGCATGTACGGGTCAGCAACAAAGCAGCGCAGCAGCATGTACGGGTCAGCAGCACAGAGACACAAATACAGCAGCAGCTACGACGAAGAGACAACACGTGCAGCCACATGTACACACAGAGACACAAATACAGCAGCAGCTACGGCGAAGAGATAACACGTGCAGGCGCAGGTACAACACTATCCCCTACCAAAAAAAGACATCCACTCCTGTGGATGGAAGCAAAAGTGAAGTGTATAAAAAACGGAAGGAGACAGACCGGAGAAGAAGACAGAAAGACAGGGGAAATGAAATATGAAGCAACATAAACAGGCGACAATAAAACAGAAAAGAGGTGGGCCACAACTGTTGAACGCATGACGAGTAGGCCAGGAGGGTTAACACCAGTCGGGAGCCCCGCAAAACTGTGCACCAATCAACGGAACCTGCAAGCAACAGATTTTGCAGAGGACCCCGGCTGGCGAGCTGTTCGACCTGTGTTTGTCCCTTTGGATCTTTTATTCTTAGAACAGCACCAACCTAGTACGCCACCCATCCACCAGTCCTGACAAAACAAAAGTACAAATGCATGAGAAAACAGGTTATGCCGACGGACCCAGCGACGCTTCCAGGAGCGGCGAGACCGACAGCACGCACCGACCGAGAAGAAGACTGGGGCAGCTAGACGCACACTGGCCGGCTGTCAGAAAACCGATGGCGCTACAGAAACTCCGAGAATCACAGGACACACACAGAAAGAGAGAAGGACTGACGCAAACATCTCAGCCATCACCAAAAATCAGAAAAGCACACGAAGGAAGGGAAGAACAGCCAGGAAGAACACGTCGATTGAAACAGGAGCAATTAATCAGTGAGGACACCATTGAGGACACACAAACAAATCGGTTACCAATACGCAAAAGATAATGAAGAAAAACCACAGGGCGCTACCCTGAAAAAACCCACAGGGATCGAACCTGAAAAAACCGCAGGGATTGAACCTGAAAAAACCGCAGGGATTGAACCTGAAAAAACCGCAGGGATTGAACCTGAAAAAACCACAGGGATTGAACCTGAAAAAACCACAGGGATTGAACCTGAAAACCCACAGGGATCGAACCTGAATAACACGGAACTTATAGTACATCCGCTCGCAAAACCAAAAAACTGAAGAAAAGAAACTGTCAGGGACCGATTGGGACGCACAAGGGCCAACCAGCAACACCCGGAAACCATAACACCCGCAAGGCAAACCAATACAAAAAAGCGCAGGATCCCTGCAGACCACCAAGCAGACCGTGGCTCACCATGATCAGACGCCCACCCAGGCGAACTAGAGAAACCCACATGCCGAAACACAATTATTACAAAACCATACGCTCACAAAAAAAATTCAACCTGGATCAAGAACGAGAATCCTACATGAAGTTCACACCTCCCACCAAACCGGAAGCCAACAGCTTTCCTACTTTGTTGACAGTACATGACCGAGCCTGACAACGCTCTACACCATGTACACAGAACATGGAGACACTACTACTAAAACGGTAAAAACACGAAACAAAACAATATGGATCGACTACATACGAGGCAGCACCTCGAGAACGTTCAGGTGGACATCTAAACAAATCACGCGACACAGTCACACTATCGGAGCAGTCCGACGGCAACTCCGTGACAAGCACAAGTGCACAACACAAGACGAGATCAAAGCTACCCATGCTGAATGCACGACGAACATGCGAACACAAGTTCCAGATTCGAACGAGTAGCGCACGAACAGAAATTTGAAATTTTCATACACAACAGTACAGTACAGGGTAGTCAGAGCGACACAACTAACACAACGGGGCGAACTTCCAACGAGCAGCAAGACTACACTACGAGTACACACTCGAACACAAGAGAACAAGGTTCCACGGAATTCCTGCTGGGACCCGAGTCACCCGACGCAAAACAATTATTTGAAAATTCGAAATCGAATACAAGGTACGGCAACACATTACGCAGAGCAGACAATTACAAAGGCATGCTCACCTGAGTAGGAGCTCCGAGGATCTAGGAAAGGGTTGAACAGTCAGACGCAGCAAAGCGGAGCCATGGCGAGAACGCGAAGAGGAAAACGAAAAACACCGGCCGGAGAGCGACGAGCTTCAGGGTCGTGGGTTCGATTAGTTGGGCGCCAAATGTCGTCTCGGAAGGTTGAGAACGAACTGCCTCTTCTATCCTCGCCACGCCACACCTCAAAACGAACTAGTCAGTGGTTTTTCTCTAGAGCTAGAGAGAGAGTTTTCATAGTTTACTTCAAGCGGCGACGGAAGAACTCATAATGGAGAACTAACACTGACAACGAATGTCTAACAACTGACGACGAACGTCGGACAACTGACTCTGACAACGAACATCTGACAACTGACGACGACCGTCGGACAACTGACGACGACATGGCAAAAGGAAAACATGATATCAGAAATTGGTGCCCTCGTCAGCACAAAAGGTGGTGTACTCAGCACAAAAAGGTGCGCGTGTCAACAACAAAGCAGCGCAGCAGCATGTATGGGTCAGCAACAAAGCAGCGCAGCAGCATGTACGGGTCAGCAGCACAGAGACACAAATACAGCAGCAGCTACGACGAAGAGACAACACGTGCAGCCACATGTACACACAGAGACACAAATACAGCAGCAGCTACGGCGAAGAGATAACACGTGCAGGCGCAGGTACAACAGCAATATTTTGTGAAAAATGCGTGTCGCCGACTGACCAGTAATTTCGCCTGACGGGTTTACAAGTATGATGTTGCATGATTGGGTTGGAAAGGTGAGGGTTGGTGGAGGTGGGGTGGGTCACGGTGGTGTTCGATATCGCAGGTGAAGGTCACCTGCCATACATGTATTGAAGAAAAAAAGCATGTGTACAATTCACGACAGTGCTCTGAATTGCGTACCTGATGATCTGCCCACCACAACTCGCTCTCGTTCTGGTAGCCTGTGTCCATGAGCTGGTGCAATGTCTCGCGGACAATCCTTCGCTTGTCCTGTCGTTCAAGGAACGAGCAGCCTTTCAAGTCAAGCTTGTCCAGGTAAGGCATCTTCATGTGGCCGCTCTCACCTAATTCACCTGCCAGAATTGAAGGAGGTCAACAGAGGAAAGCACATAATATGGGACAGCAATGTTCAAGGCTTGCGCATAATGGGCTCAAGGATTGCTCCAAACTGCTTTTGAGCATTTCTCCACTTTCTACC
This sequence comes from Sycon ciliatum, assembly GCF_964019385.1. NCBI lineage: Eukaryota > Metazoa > Porifera > Calcarea > Leucosolenida > Sycettidae > Sycon > Sycon ciliatum. Next base: position 10,730,545 of record NC_088644.1, read on the forward strand.
GATTGTTCCTGTCGAGCCGCGTAACCACAAGGAATTGAACAAATGCGCTGATTATTCCAGGGAAATTACCGCGCCTAGGCCCGTATGGCACGAAACACCAATCATTTGCGATGTTATGCCAGCACATGTTGCGACACACCGACCATTGCCAATATTGTGGCAGCGCAGTGCGCAGAAACCAACTCACCTCTCAGTAAACTGCGATCACACGACGTCAGTATGACCCAAACACACAGGCCGGCTGCAAAGATGTCGGCACATTGAAGCTCACTGCAGGAGAACTTGCGCAAGGAATCCGCCGTCACCAGCTCCGGAGACAGAAAAGAGATTGTCCCGCAATCATTGGTCCCTTCCTGCACGAGAATAACAAACAATAGAATGTCAATTATCCGAACGTCAACAATCCGAGCAATCGATTGTCCGAAAAGCCTATATGAACTGAACTGAACGGACAAAATGAGTTTTGCAAATTTTCTCCTCTCGCAGCACCATTCATACGGAACATAGAATGCATGGCAACAGGCTGCCATCAGAACGAATCCCTGTGGGTGTCACGTGGAGGAGCTAGCGTGTGTCTATCTCCTGTGGAACTGTCGAAGAGAATAAGAAAAATGATGCACACATGAGGGGATGTGCAAGTTTTAGATGGATGTGTGGCCGCTCCCTTGTCCAAACATACGAACTTCTCATATGAACAGCCGGCATCCAGAGTGGTGTCGACAATTGGCACTGTACTGTAGTGACATTGTTGGGTCATGCGCCGTTGTATAGTGTTAATACACATCTTAGCATCCCCCCACCTCACAAGAGAGCGACCGAGTTTTGCAGCTGGGAGTGCTGATTCGAGCAACTGGTATGATGGCTCTGCTAGGAGCCGCTAGATGGCTCGCAGCTGAGCCAGCAAATGACTCCGCTTGGAGCAGGCGAATGACTCCGCTTGGAGCAGGCGAATAACTCCGCATGGAGCCGCCGAATAACTCCGCATGGAGCCGCCAATGACTCCGTATGGAGCCGCCGAATGACTCCGCATGGAGCCGCCGAATGACTCCGCATGGAGCCGCCGAATGACTCCGCATGGAGCCGCCGAATGACTCCGCATGGAGCCGCCAATGCCTCCGCATGGAGCCGCCAATGACTCTGAGTAGAGCCGCCGAATGACTCCGCATGGAGCCGCCAATGCCTCCGCATGGAGCCGCCAATGACTCTGAGTAGAGCCGCCAAATGCTAAATATATAGAGATGCATAACCAGTTGAGAGCATATATTCTCATGGACTATACAGATACCGTCATGTGTGCACCAGAAACATGAGTTGAGCTAGTGGGTGGCAGGGTGGGAAGGAAATTGTTTGGGAACACATGTTCCGCAAGTTGCACGCTCGAAAGTCCAAACAGCAATGACATGCAAGAGACATTGTACAGGATTTTGAAGGGCGCGTGCCCACGTGACTCGCGCATGCGTGCAGGTTGGGCCAGCTCGCTGGGCTGGCTGCTAACTTGCGTTAGCATGCTAACGCTCATATAAAGATCCTGCATTGTGTGCAGAGTGAAGGACCCCCACTAAATCTCCACTCTTTCACCAGTGCTTGTTCACATGCACGCACACATATAGTCTGATGTAAACCGTTTACTAGCGCAAGCCACTCACCGAGCCATCCATCACGGATAAGTCAAAGTCGAAAATTTTGACGGATTCATGATTGACCATTCCAATGTTGTCTGGCTTTATATCATGATGGGCCAAGCCCACAATATCATGAAGGTATGACAGTGCACTGCAAAAAGGTAAAAAGACAATTTGAAATACATGAATGCACTACAGTACTGTTGATCGCCGAAGAACTGGGGGGGGGGGGGGGGGGGACGGGGGGAAACAGCCTTGTAGCCTCATTTTCATGTATGACAGCCTGTGCACAGTTGAATCACCGTGTACATGTATACATTGGTATGCTGTGCTTGGTGAAATTCTAGCCTGGTCGTTCTTCGGCGCTACCCGACACTGCTCTAGCTTGTCTTAGAGGGGTCGTCGCAGAAGTTTGTGTTGTCGTCCCTGAAGTGAACATCATTCATTTCGTACTTTGGCCAATAGCAAAGGACCATCATCCTGGCAAGGACAGGTGACAGTTAAAATCGTTTTTCAGACTGATCCCTTACACCCGACCCCCAAACCATTGAGTGACACCGTAATTATTGTGTTAATTCATATTTACCTGAAGATGGATTCTGTGATGTGCAGCGCAGAGGTGGTGCTTACGCCTTTCGACAGATAATCGCACAGTTTCCAGGGAATGAATTCCATCAATATGGCCCTACATGGCAAGCGCATGTTGAGCTGCTGCCCAAAGGCAGTGTCACGCTCAACAGTGAGCGATGCAATGTATCGCGGACAAAAGTGGATTGATGGGCCGGCATGATCCTGAATTCTCTGCAGCACAGCATGAACAGTTGTGCAGCATAGCAGTTCACATCCAATCAATGTACAATGTTTTTATTTCTATCTATTTATTCACAGTCACGTGGCACTAGCCAATGAAAAGGTGATGTGGGCGATATCCAGCCAATGACGAGAATAGAGGGGAGAAAGGAGAAAATGCTTCTTTTGTCGCAACGTCTACATGCACTTACGTAACTGAACAGCAACATCAAGAGCACTCTCTTATTGGCGATGGTGCCATCGTGAGAATAAAGAATTCAAAAGTATCACAACGGAATTACCTTCAAGCAAGAGACCTCATTCATGTAGCGAGACAACGTGTGCTCCGGGAAACATTTCACACAAATGGCTCCTTGAATGGTTGAACTTTTGTCCCTAGCCTTGAATGTCTGGAAAGAAACAGCAAACAAGACCATTCAAAGATATGAAAATGAATTTCAAAACATGTTCCAGAGACAAGTATGATATCATACGAGACGTATGAGTATATACCATGGTAGACCAGCACTTCAGACTCTGGGCTGCATTCACTTCTTTTTACATGTAGATCTACGTGTAGGCAAGAGGAGGGTGTGGGCTGAGATTGACCGACTTCTCCATACTATAGTGCTGCGCACTGGTATCCACCACACAGCTGATTGAAGTGGCTTTTTCTGGCCAGTGAACACACACACGCACCCTCACACACGCACCCTCACACACACACACACACACACACACACACACACACACACACACACACACACACACACACACACACACACACTACTTTCAGAAACCACAAATCCAACAACGGAAGGTATGACATTGTCCGACCGCCAATGCGACTCCGAAGCAGCTGTGTCGGTTGCATGGGTCAGTGGCTTTCACACAGTGCGCACTCAAGGCACAATCCCTCAATCCCTCCTCACCACATGCCACTCACCTGCACTTGGCGGCGTGCCGAGATGGGAAAAATTATCCTTAGATCCTTCAGTATCGAAGGCAGACCTGAAACACACAGAAGGATGATGTAGGAGAATGCAAACACATTCAACCTTCATCATCATTATCATACACAAATAGAACACACACGCACTATTTTCATCGTTCCTATTATTGCTCTTCACATTACATTTCCAACACAGTTATTTCTTTGTCCAACACCACTTTACATCTCAATAAAACCTTCAGCTGATTCTGTTTATGGCCATCTTAAAAGATAAGAAATTGCATGCATTTATATACACTCACCACTCGATATAGATGAGTCACTGAGTGGCCAATGTGGTAGTCATCCCAACCATGAGAACAGGAAATGCAGAAACACAATTAGCCACACCAGAGCATCAATACAGAGACACCAACGTATCCGGGAGATCAAGAATGGCAACAAAAACACAATCGTAGAGCGCATGCCTGTCAATCTCACAATCCGCTGCGGTGGCAAAGGCGAGGAGAGGAACCTGTCACCACCCACGCCATGCTGAGCACCACCCACGCCATGCTGAGCACCACCCACGCCATGCAGAGCACCACCCACGCCATGCAGAGCACCACCCACGCCATGCTGAGCACCACCCACGCCATGCTGAGCACCACCCACGCCATGCTGAGCACCACCCACGCCATGCTGAGCACCACCCACGCCATGCTGAGCACCACCCACGCCATGCTGAGCACCACCCACGCCATGCTGAGCACCACCCACGCCATGCTGAGCTCATTGAAACAAATTCACATGGTCAGAATTGACGTTGGGGGCGATATGACTTCAGCTAAGGTGAGCATCATGATACAAGAACTTACCTGGTTACCTTCTTCAGTGGAGATGTTGTACAGAGGAAAGTATACAGGCGCGGGTAGGTGAGGATTAATGTGACAAGGGCAAACAGAACGTTCAACACAACTCCACAGACAACTAGACAAACGCGTATGGCCAAGTATGCACATGCACAAACATGTGCATGCATATATGCACACACACAAACATGCATGCACATACATACACACACACACACATGCATGCACATACACACACACACACACACACACACACGCACACACGCACACACACAGATGTACATAACCAACCCATCCTTGCCCAAGTCTTTCTTTCTCTCCGTCCTATTTTGTCTAGCCACGTGCACAAGAATAGTGGTGACTACAAGACCCCTATGGTCAGATAACTTGCGGCGAGTTAGATCTCACAACCATTGCTGCCTCGCTGCTTTCAATATACATTCACATGTCTGAAAGTTTGTGGTTTTCTTTAAAGAACAATACTGAGAGAGAGAGAGAGACACACACACGCACACACACACACACACACACACACACACACACAACCTGACATTTTCACTGCGAGCACCGTGAAGCGGCTAATTTTGTAATTCTGGCAGTTAAAACTTAAGCACGGAGTGCTACCGTGCTACTAAATTTTTAACTGGGTTCAAAAGGTCGAACTCTGACCTTTAGACCATGACCTTCTGGTAAAGTTCTCCAGAGTTCCCACAATGCAATAGGAACTTATGTACACCAAAGAGATGATTGAAAAGGCTTAATTTTCTGAGGTGGAGGGCTTGAATGCAAAGCATTGCAGAAAGCTTGTTGTGAAGATGGGAATGAGAAGAAACTCATTGTATGTTATTCTGAAAAGGATTGAGGAGACAGGAACAGCTGAAAGAAAGGAAGTGGGAGAAAGACAGAGAAAATGACAGAGAACCAGAAGAAGAAACTGTGCCGTGCTGCCAAGGACAAGTAGGGTGTTTCTCAGAAAAGCTTGCTGGAAGGTTTAGTACGAGCAGATCCTATGTTGGCACAGTACTGGGGAGCAACAATATCAATTATTTTTAAAAGTGGCAGAAGTGCCCAGATTGGTCTCCAGAGCAAGAACAAAACCAAAAAAAGACAGCTCAGGGCCGTAAATAAAAAGCTGCGTCCTCCAAATTCCGATGTTGTTATCGTAATGGATGATTAGTCATACTTTTCGCTCGAACAATATTCCAAGCCAGGGAACAATGGTTTTTACACAGACGAGAAAGAAACCTCAGCTGTGACTGCCAGGTAGTTACAAGACCCAGTCCAAGTTTGCAAAGAAGATCATGGTGTGAATGGCAATGAGCGAGAGCAGGCATTCCGACATCTTTGTGAAGCCATGTGGGCTTGAAGGTCAGGAGGTGAAAGAGGGAGATATTCAGTTACACACCAATGGACTCACCTTGTCGGATGTGCAACTCTTATACACTTTGTTCAGGGAACGCCGCTGCAGTCTACGGCGCGCACCATGCTCTCCAAGGTCAACACCTCCCCGCGGTATGACCTTTGACCTTGTTCAATAAGATGTGAAGTAGTCCCTATGAAACATGTTGCTTCATTACTATAGACTCATTGGCCGTGTGAAGAAATTGTGAAAATAGCATGGACAACTTCCAACCCTTATAGAGTAGCAGAGAAATGGTGTTTATTTTCCTGTGATAATGAAGGTTTTTCAGTCCGCTGCCTGAGTGCAGCCAAGACAACCATGGACCTTCGTCCCATGATAAGGCATCCGGGAAGAAGTGATATGACGCCCCTCGCTGCAGCAGAGTACCTGCGCAGGGTCCCACCGGTCTCATCTTTGAATGCAAAGGACAGGAAGCAGCATCTACCCCAAAATCATAATCAGCGGTGTGGAGGACTTCGGGACAATCAGCGAGGCCGGTGATGGAATCGAACTGCGAAGATGGGTTGACGGGAAGCATTCATTCTACCTGCTCGATGATATGCGTGATGAGCAATGCTCCCAAAACATCATTGACTTCTTTCCCAGATGCAACGTACATGTACATGGATTCGAGTGACGTGATGCAGATTATTTTAAAAAGATGTGAATGTGAGCGAAGTCTACTGAGTCGATTATATGTAGTGCTGAAACGAGTACGCCGAGTACTCGAGTACCCGCTCGTTGAGTACTCGACTCGATATCAAAAAAGGACTCGATACTCGATAAATAAATAAATAAAATAAAAAACTAAAAAAACTTGATAGTGACGTACACGTCCGTCGTCCATGTGGCTTTGCAATGAAAATGTGTGTTTATTGAAGGATATTGAATTGCGTAAATGGTTTGCAAAAAATTGGGTATGTGGTACTGACGTCATGACATATATGCGCATGTGTGCTTATAGTTATACTCGAGTACTCGATACTCGACTCGATAGTGACAGTACTCGCTCGATAGCTTATAGAGTACTCGTTTCAGCACTAATTATATGCGTGTACGCCACAGTACCAAGGCTGTTCGACTCCGTGCAGTGGCAACACGACTGACGCGGATTCGAGTGAGGGTCGGGACCATAGACATCGATGAGAGGACGGCTTCGTCTCCAAATAATTCACAGAGTGGACGTGCGACACGATTGAGGTACGAAGGAGGTAGTAGGCGGAGCGCGGCCATTGTCGCTGACCTGCACATTGATATTTGTTTGATATTTATTTATTTGTACCTTTGCAGCACTGCACAGTTTGTACGAGGACTTGGAGATTTATGCAGTGCATGTCTACAGCTTATTTGAATGCGTGCCTACTGCGCAGTACTAGTCCCTTGTATAGTACGCGAGTTGTAGTGCGGGTTAGCATACAGGTGTGAATGCTACGCACTTTTCATGCAAGCTACTTTTCTGCATTCTGTACTTGCTTTCATGCACGTGTCGCTGGCATACGCGATACGGGCCGGGTTTGTGTATTGGTTTTGAACCATGTGGTTCTTCTTTTCAGTTTAGTTGTTCTTTGGTTGCTCCGTGAGTTGTTGCTTTGGTTGGAGACAAAGGTGGCTTTCTGTTTCAGTAATATAATGTAATGTAACTATAACTGATAGTGTACTGTTGAGTGTTGGGATGCGTTGGGACCCCGACACCAATATTTGGCGACCACCCAGTAAAATTTGAATCGTGCATCGTAGCGTGCTGGCTTAGCATGGCCGAGTCCGAAGCCGAAGGGAAATCGCCTGGTGCTGGTGGAAGCGCTGAGGCTTTTGGATGGATGAAGCTGGAGACGAGTTACCTAAAGCTTGGCAAGGATTACGGGTATTCTGGCGAGGCACTGGTCTCTTTCGTGGAGCGCAAGCTCACCGAAGCAACCGATAGGGACCAGAGAGCACAAGAGCGTGCAGAGAGAATCGCTGAGAAGGAGCTGGACAGTAGGAAGGAGTTCGAAAAACTCCAGGCCGCGAGTGGTAGTGGCAGTAACGACGTGCAGAAGCGCCCCCAGAAGTTGGACGTGCCGAAATACACCGACAAACAGGACATCCAGGGTTATTTGATAACATTTGAGGCTGTTGTTCAGCAAAATGGCTACGAAAATCGACATGGTTGTTGGCCCTCCGTTCGGCTGCGATGGGGACAAGGCTTGAACCGGTGCTGGATCATGTCACAACTTATGAAAGTGCTAAAGTTCAAGTGACACGTAGTTTTGGCAAGACTGCCGAGAAGACGTGGTCCGAGCTCTTGTCTCTGTATCAGCAGACGGAGGACACGTTTTTCCGGTACGTAACCCATGTAGTGCAACTGGTGCAAGAGTGGGCATCGCTATCTGGAGGGCCGCAGGGCCAGAAGCAGAGCAGTGGGAACAGTGAGATGTTCATGGCAATCGTCCGCCAATTTGTGCTCCAGGGATGCTCGCTTGACCTCCGTGCGTACTTGCTGGAAAACAAGATCGGCGAGAAAACGTTTGAAGAGATCACGGAACTGGGTACAGCGTATCAGGAAGCCCATGGTGTACGTTCTGGGTCCGACCAGAAAACCATGGCGTTGGAGTCCGAGGGTGCATCAGCACAGTGCTTCAAGCTGTCCACTGCCGATGACGAGAACAAGCTCCACAGTATGCCTGTTGCTCAGCGCCACGAGTATGCGCAAACCAATGGCCTTTGCTATCGTTGCCTGCGGACAGAGCACAGCCGGAGAATGTGTGATAGTAGTGTTACTTGCAGCAAGTGCGGCAACAAACACCATACCCTGCTTCATGATGACAGTAGCAATGGTAGCAGTGATTTCAACAATAGCAGCGGCAGCAGCAGTGGCAGCAGCAACAGCCACAGCACCTCAGCAGCTACAGGCAATGCCTTCGGCACCGCCTAGTGTTTGACAGCCGACACACTCTCCCTCTCACGTAGCGATGCAGTGTCAACTGCCACTCTGGAAGACATGGACGAGGCGCACCCTATTGAAGTGCATAGCAGCGACATTTGATCCGCTCGACTTGGTGTCACCGGCAGTATTGACAGGCAAGATCCTCCTGCAAGAGGCCTGGAAGGAACAAGGCAAGTGGGATGATCCGCTACCTTCTCCGCTCGCCCAGCGTATAGCGACAGGCAATGGTTGGACTTGTAATACCTGCACTAGGTTTTGGTGGGGAGGATGTCGCTGACCTGCACATTGATATTTGTTTGATATTTATTTATTTGTACCTTTGCAGCACTGCACAGCTTGTACGAGGACCTGGAGATTTATGCAGTGCATGTCTACAGTTTATTTGAATGTGTGCCTACTGCGCAGCACTTGGCCGTTGTGTGTCAAAATTGAGAGAAGAAAAACTTCCCAAACAAGAATGTCACTTCCGCATTCCGTGGATTAGCTTCTTGTTGAGTAGTTTATGAATTGTTTACCATGGCAGACTCGAGCAAGTCTCTTATTGAGTGTGTTTCGGATGACAGTGATGAAGATGAAGATACTGTAGAGAGCGATTCTTGCAAAAAAGTGAGCATTTTCCGAGCATTTTCCAAAAGCATTTTCGGCAAAGTTTCGGGCATATTACACCGGGCCCTACCAGCCCCCCAAGCTGAAGGATTCGAGGACACGATAAAACTATGATTATGAGAGAAACCACAATGTTCCGTATAGGGAGCCACGAGTACACTCCAACAAAGAATAAGACACTCGTCTCATTGATTCTTCACCACGCCTCTCAGTTCACTATAGTCTATAAGTACATGGCTCAAATTCAAAACCAAAAGTCACACGCCAATAATTTCAGTGCGACCCAGTCAACTGCCCAGTCTGGTACATGTACTCAACCATCCAATGCTGGATTTACGAAGCCTCATCCACTCAACCCAACAAAATCCGCCATACGGTATGACTAGTATTCGACGGAAGCAGCTAGTACTAAGGACCTTTCGCATTTGCTACGAATCGAATGCGAAACGAAAGTTTGATTCGGCTCGTAATCGTTTTGCTGAAAACAGATTTCAGGTTTCGCAAGTCGTCATGCAAATGTGCATGGCAACTACAACTACGAATACGGCCGGTAGCTTGGCGTACGGGTTTTTACACGCACACGTGCATGGATCATGGAATCAAGGGAAAAATGTGTACCTTGCAAAACATGTGTACCTGACGGATTCGGAGCGTGCCACGAATGAAGAGGCTTCCATTCGTGAAAACGAGTTCTCCGCAGGGCCTCTGACGAATCCTCGAACCCAGGTGACGAATCAGCATTCGTTTCGTATCCGTACGCGTGGTGCGAAAGGTCCCTACAGAAACTCTTACTCGACCGAAGGCGAAGCAGCTATTACACCGTAATTCGACGGAAAAAGCTAGTAGCATTGTGAAAGCAGCAAAATGCCACCGTCTGAGCCAAAGTCTCAATATTCCCAGCCATGTACAAGAATACGGTAAAGCAGCTAGCTACATAGTCATTGACCACGAAAACACACTCTCACACTCACGCCTGTCCTTCTTCGCGAAACAAATCAACAGCCAAAAATTGCCTTATAAAATTGCAATAATTGCAACGCTCACTTACCACTAGGAAAGTCCAGAGAATAGGTTCCATCTTCACAGAGAGTCTCCATCATGACGGCTCAAACAAACAACAACAGCACTCAACTAACTAGGAAGCAGAGCTTTTTGTTGCGTTCCGAAGAACTGGCTGGGTTTGTTGGCGCGCCATTGCGACCACTCAAGCCTAGTGAGCTAGTTTCGGCGCCAACGGCGATAGGTCGATAGACTTGATCCATAGCGCCACATCGTCCAATGGCAACGTAAGAGTCAACATTAGCGAGCGACTAGCAGCTTTCGGTCTCGTCGACAAAAATCGCCCTCCAGTCTACTTCTTTATTCGACGAAGAAGAAGACGTCTCGTGTCGTCTCACCACTGACTGTAGCCATGCTGATGGTAGATATCTAGATGATTGTAGAGCTACGAGAGCTACATGACTGTGCATCTCGTACATGAATCACACATACAGTGTACATGACTGTATAAAGTCATTTTACTACTTGTACGTCGATACGCGGTCCGGGGACACATGTTCTGCCGAATAGCCAGACAAAGGACCGTCTGAACGAGTTTTCGCCCTTTGCCTCGACTTCGTCCTCGCTTCGCGCTTTGTCTGTGTAGATCTACAAAAATTATTGGTACATCTACGAGCCTGAGTGCCATACACATGATACAGCCTAGTATGGTTATAACCTAACACTGGTCAGTCAAAACCAGTACAGTGGTCCCTCTATAATCCGGCACCGTTTGTGCCACGGAAATCTGCTGGATTGGGGAGGGTGCTGGATTAGAAAATCTGATTTACTGCTGCAATGATTATGTGCATGAAGAGGACATTTTGGCTACGGAAAATTGTGCTGGTTTATCGAGGGTGCTGGTTTATAAAGTGCTGGATTAGAGAGGGACGACTGTATTAGATAAACCGACGCGCGCGCCAAAGGCAAAGGGCCGACTCGATAGATTCTGTGCACATAGACCACCCTTGGCCTTTTCAGGTGATCTAATTTCCCCTAGTTTGAGGGGATTATGGCTCATAATCCCCTCAAACGAGGGGATCTCATATAATCCTGTGGATCCCCTCGGACGGTGGGTCGGACCCAGTCCTTCTACCGGCATAACCAAGAGAGCTAGCTCCCTTGCCAGGCCTTGGCTGCTGCTTGAATATGCAAGAATGGGCGCTGCGCGCCTTGGGGATTTGAAAAATAATCCCCTCGGAACCGTGCAATATCCTAAACAGATGTGCGGGGGGGATTCGCTGGGGAATCGACGAGATGGGCGATAGTCTCGACACACGTACACTGACACTGGCACTGAAAACTGTAGACAGTGTAGGCATATACAAGGTCTACACTACAGACAGTTTACTGTTTAGACTGTGGTCCAGTGTGGAGCGTGGACATGGTCCTGGACCAGCCAGGATCTAGGACCGACATCGACAGTCCGTGGTCTCTTCCGGCTGCAGTGGTTTTGTATAACAGTAGGTCAACATTGTACCAGAACTTTTTTAAGATGTTGGTTGTGGTGAAATAGTTACACGTAGATCTACTACTGTACTTACAAGTAGCTCGTTTCTGAATTAGTCTGTAGAAATAGCCCGGGGAAATTGTCCAATTTCGCCTGCTCTCTCTCTCTCTCTCTCTCTCTCTCTCTCTCTCTCTCTCTCTCTCTCTCTCTCTCTCTCTCTCTCTCTCTCTCTCTCTCTCTCTCTCTCTCTCTCTCTCTCTCTCTCTCTCCCCCCCCCCCCCATATGAGTTCCTATCAGTTGCTGTGAACACCTTGAGTGGAGAGCGCTTGCTCGAGCGTTGAACCGGGTTCTTAATCCACCATACCCAGTTCGCAAGGCTGGGCGGGGTTGTGAGCAGGCTTTCATTTCATCTTTTCTTATTATTTCTGCTTTTCATCTCATTACAAAAATTCTGCGCTTTTTCTCCATCTGCGCATAAAATCTAGACTGACAACCTGCTTGTTAAATCATGCACCTGCTTTCAGGCGTAAAAACCCTGTTGTAGAGGTCTCATTCCTCATTTGTTAGACTTACCTGTCTTTATAAATGTAACTTACTCTCTCTCTCTCTCTCTCTCTCTCTCTCTCTCTCTCTCTCTCTCTCTCTCTCTCTCTCTCTCTCTCTTTCTCTCTTTCTCTCTCTCTCTCTTTTATATTTTTTCATAAATATTTTATAGTCTCTCTCTCTCTCTCTCTCTCTCTCTCTCTCTCTCTCTCTCTCTCTCTCTCTCTCTCTCTCTCTCTCTCTCTCTCTCTCTCTCTCTCTCTCTCTCTCTCTCTCTCTCTCTCTCTCTCTCTCTCTCTCTCTCTCTCTCTCTCTCTCTCTCTCTCTCTTTCTCTCTTTCTCATTTGTTTATTATAGAAGGCAACATCTCTCTTGTCCTTCTCTTCAAGTACGTTAATGTCTATCTCCACTACTTATCTAATTTTGGTATACATATCACAACCAGTGCACGACGCCCCAATAAGCTGATATTGACAAACCATGGACAGCGCTGTTCAAATCTCTTTTCCATAAATACAGCACCCTCTGGTCTGCCCCCTAAGATCACCTCATTAACCAGTTGAAGCGAATTTACACAAGGCGCGGGTCTCGCAGTTCGCTATGGCCAAGACGCGGAGTTTGCACTGAAGCTAAAGTCGATCGCTGCTCTGGCATTCGCTCCCACACTAGACGTAGTACAGTGCTTCGAGATATTGGAAGCTGACTTCCCTCCTGAAGCGGATGAAGTGCTGACGTATTTCGAAACGTACTACATCGGGCCATGAACCGTGAACGCCGTACTCCCCGATTTCTGCATGAGTGGTGTAAATAGTGGAACGTGAGCGAACGCACAGCCGATGGAACACACAGGACTAACAATCTTCAAGAAGCCTGGCATCGTCGCTTCGCTGCAGTGGTGAACTGTCACCATCCAATCACGCAATCAACGGAATTCCGCCACCTTGCAGTTGATTTTCCCCATTTCTCTCCTCATCAATCCCTACTTGTCTTTGTACATACATCTACATCTACTGTTCTTTCAATCAAATGCACATTGCCTTTGGGTCATTTCATAATAATAATAATAATAATCCTACAATCTGGACCTGCATTTAAAGAGCAGCGAAGTACGGTGGAGAAACTCGAGCGAATAGTTGCTGGTGAAAACGGCCCTAAACGCAGACAGCGCTATGTCAAGCTTGACCAGCGGTTGCGCACGGTAGTTGAGTCGTTTCCAAATGTGCCGACAGCCGAGTTTCTGAGGGGCATCGCGATTCGCGCCCAACTTGGCTTTCTTTTGAGTTCCTCTTTTGCGTTCTTCTTTCCACTTATTGAGTTTGAATTTTAGCAATGCGCTTCTCCAAACAATGACATCCTGAGTTCGACGTGGATTTGACTTTCTGGGGTGGTATTCTGTGAAGCGGTCAGTCGGTGAAAGATACCGCTGTGAGATGTCTTTCGGTGTACCATACATTCTGTGAATCTCATCATTCGGTGAATCGTCGTTTCGGTGAGGCAGGCTTTTCTGTGAATTGACGTTCGGTGAAATGTCGTTCGAGGTCGTGTCGTTCTGTGAACCCGATTTCGGTGATCCGTCGTAGACCCATGCCTATGCAGGACGAGGCCTCGGCGGATAATGCTAGTTATTTTCGGCAATTATGCTACTAGCACTGCTAGTAAAAGTGGCACATTATGCTAGTTTTAATGCTCGTTATGCTCAATTTAATGCCACTTTATATGGGGTCAAAAAGATCTGTTTATTATAATACCACCCTAACAGCAACACCATTAACAGCTGCACAGTCTCGGACCAAGGCAAGAACCGTGTGGCTTGGAACTTGAAGCTGTGTTGACAAAACTGTGATGAGCTCTCGAGCTAGTTCAGTACCAGCTAGGCTTTTGGACAGTACAGAGAAACGTACAAGGCGTTGGTGTATGTTGAAATCGCCATCGACGTAGCGGAGGACAACAGCAAGTGCCTCACCAAGGCGTGATGAAGTACCATCGAAAATAACGGTGAGATGAGCTGCAGATGCAATCTCCTTCTTGATGGTAGACTGCTCATTCTGCAACAGGAATGGCACCAAATGTGCCATGTGAGTGCTGTACGTCATGCGACAGTAGTTGCTTTCAAGCAACGGACGAAGGTGGTCTATCTTACTCAGAGGCACATCTGCTTTGAGGACAGACTCTACAACGTTGGCTCTTCGAATGAGGACATCATTGGCTACAGCACCAGATATCCCTGTTCCTGCCTGCTCCTTCTTATGGTCTGTAGTGTACTTCTCCCACGAAGCTGTTAGCGCTTGCTGGTGTAGCTGGGCTCGTGACTTTCGCTCTTTGGCCGTCTTGTGATTTGGCTCGAAATGTGTGATTTCACAATGCTGTTCTTCGGTTGAACTGTCTGGCTGCAAGCACTGCAGTAAATCTTCCCATTGGACACGGTCAAATATTCCCCCGGAAATTGCTGCACGCGATGGTGGACGCTGCCACGAGGTGTCAATGTGGAACTTCCACCGGCAATTCGCCCACGCTTAGCGACGGACTCTTTCCTACTTTTTTGGAAAGATCGTTTTTGGGAAATCGCTTATCTGGCTGGTTCGGGAAGACGTTCACACGCTGTCCTGACCTCGTCCTCTTCGGACACTGATTCTGAGGCGTCTTCATAGTCAAACTCGGAATCAAAGTGATCATCGCTACTGCTTACTAGATACACAATATACAATGTCTCTGGCTCTATGCAGGACCCTATTGTGTTTTCTGCTATTTCCACTAAGAAATGGGCCCTGAAGGCATTTCAAACGAAAGCCTTTTCTGACAAAGATCTAGCTAGTCATTAGTTCTAACCAAAGTGAAGAAGCTGGAAAAGGGATTGTTTGCCATTGGTTATGAGGCTAAAATTGGTCAAATGCGCATGCATAGCACACAATGAACACCCAACGTTATGAGACAAATACAATTGAAATAAATAAAAAAATATGAAGGATACGTAGCCTGGGATAGACAAGTTCGTGTGACTTCATCAACGTTTGCACGCATAATTTCGACACCACCGCTTACTAGACTGCAATAAAAGGTGTAGAAGTAGTTTCATGATCTCCAGTAAAAGGGAGCACCGAGTGGCCGTCACCGAAAGACCTTGAACTACTGATATGAAGAAACAAAGAATTCCGGCTTCAATTGGCAAATCTGTCGTAGCATTTGGGCACATTCTGTACTACTTTGTAGTAGATTTGGTACTCGAACCGTATGCGCAACGGATCGGGAGCTCACCGCCTTGTCTTGCGATGTCTTGCGGCGCCGATTTTGCTTTGAACCAACCCATATCCGGATGTCGCAACAAACATAAAAACCGTGTGTCGCTGTCGCAGCTCGTCGCATATGCATGTGTCGCAAGTCGCATGTCGCTTCGCAAGAAAAAAAAAATTCACGGTTCGCGTGACTTGGCCGTTTTCCGCATCCCTATATTAGAGAGGTTCCGCACTACGTAAAGTTGAGCAACTTTACGTTAGTGGGCGGGAAAAACCCGTGAATTCGCGAGTTTGCACTCGCGCGGATCCCGGAATCTTCGGCCGGTGCAGTTGGACTCACCTCCCACCTTGGCGGTTGCTGAGGCGGGCATTCGCATTTGATACCATTTGGCTCTGGTTTTGTCTGTATTGGCTTCGTCTGTGCTCTTTTCATCCTACTACTAGTAGTTTTCAGTCCGCTATTGGGCGGCTGCACTCCAGCTCTGCTTTGCAATTCTCTTAACTTCTTTTTCGTTTTTTACCAGGCGTGGGCCATCCCAGGCCCTGGATCAAAATGGGTGCCTTATTATTTTTCTTAGCAAAGAGTTTTTTCACTCCAAAAAAAAAAAAAAAAAAAACTCCACTTACGGAAAGTTGTCTACGGAGAGTACGTAGATAGGGCTCTGATAACGTAGCTGGTCCGTTAATGGATTGGGTACAAATTTATGACTCTCTCCCCAAGTCGATCTGGTCGTACACTGCCGCGTTCGGAGTTGCCAAGGGCAGCTACGTGATTTGAAAACTCCGTATGGCGGAACCCAGATCCGCATGTAGTTTACGTAAGACTTTCCGTAGATCGACTACGTTTTTTACTAACGTAATTACGTTATGCGGAACCTCTCTATTATTAGGCCACACTGAAGAAGGTCTGTGGTTCGACTCACCCGACCGACCGTACATTTTTCAGCCCGACCGTAACTTTTTTTCGGCGGGCTGTCGTGTGACTGACGTACGTGGACTGAACACGTCCACGTCTACGTGCTGTGCAGCGTGAGTCTGCGGACGCAGGCGCTATAGGCGGCTCCTTTTGGACTTGACTTGTACGTGTAGTTGTACTGCAGTGCAGTACAGTGCAGTGAGTGGTAGACGACTGCTGCCTTGTGCTGGTAGTAGATCTACTACTAGTAGAGTCTACTCGATACGACCACCGGCAGACTGGCGAGACTTATTTTGAAGTGACCGTCCGGTTGAGAGTGATCGCCTCGTTCCAGATTAAGGACGGCCTTCTGTTTTGGGATGAAGGACAGACGAGATCATAGTGCACTTTCAAGCCTCGTGTATTGGGAACGATATTTCACCTGTACCGGTAGTTGCTGCTCCATGTGTGCAAGCACAGGGAGCGTCGATGGAAAAAGCCCATGTATTCGTGCACGCCGACACCAAACTAGCAATACATGTACCGGTACATTGTACAATTTGTACTTCGAAGTAGTTCCCGAACTTACTTTCAACTCGCATCGTTCTTCATTTGCTTGATGATTTGGACAGTCAGAGTCACCGCTTGAAGTAAGTTATTCTCTTCTCGTTCCAGAGCTACACAATGTTTCAAAGTATTAGCCAGTGATCCCTTTATACAACATGTATGGCATAACACAGCGTAATAATGCCGATGTACTGGGTGTCTAAAGGCAGTACAGTGTATTTACATGTACTAAAAAAATATATTTAAAAAAAAATCCGCCCGCCCGCCCGTAAAAAAAATGTCCATGTTAGTCGAACCACACACCTTCTTTAGTTTGGCCTTATTATTATTATTAAATTTTGAATAGGGCAGTCCCACAGGCCTAGGGCCTTTATAGGCCTAGATATATCTAGATAATAGATCCCCCCCCCCCCCCCCCCGTAGGAACGCCACCACCCTTCGAAACTTCAAGGATCACGATAATAATAATAACTTTATTCCCGTAGCTATGCAGAAGACGTTACTTCAGTAACGTGGTCTGGCGCTAGCCAGGGTCCACACAGCTTTAATTTGGTGTTTGTTTGTTTGTTTGTTTGTGTCACGCCTGGCGCTATCCCGTATCTGTCCCGTACTGTACCGTACCAGCAAAGACAGCTGGCCACAATATATATTATAGCAATAAAAACTGCTTTATGGCAGTTTTCAAAAAAAAGTTATTGTGTTCTAGTCCATGGACCCCGTCTAAAAAGTAAGAAATTAACGAAATGTGATAGCTGAAAATTAAAATTTCACACAAAACCTCACAATAATCACAACACTTGAAATGCTGCTTTCAACACTAAACTTGTACTCCACCAACAATTGGCAACATGCATGCATAGGAAAGAGGATCACGAGGAGAAAAGGTCTTCTACATGTTGCTTTTCATTCTGTGTGTGATTATTGTGAGGTTTTGTGTGAAATTTTAATTTTCAGCTATCACATTTCGTTAATTTCTTACTTTTTAGACGGGGTCCATGGACTAGAACACAATAACTTTTTTTTGAAAACTGCCATAAAGCAGTTTTTATTGCTATAATTTCTTCTGTTTTTTCTGTGGACAGTACAGAGAAACGTACAAGGCGTTGGTGTATGTTGAAATCGCCATCGACGTAGCGGAGGACAACAGCAAGTGCCTCACCAAGGCGTGATGAAGTACCATCGAAAATAACGGTGAGATGAGCTGCAGATGCAATCTCCTTCTTGATGGTAGACTGCTCATTCTGCAACAGGAATGGCACCAAATGTGCCATGTGAGTGCTGTACGTCATGCGACAGTAGTTGCTTTCAAGCAACGGACGAAGGTGGTCTATCTTACTCAGAGGCACATCTGCTTTGAGGACAGACTCTACAACGTTGGCTCTTCGAATGAGGACATCATTGGCTACAGCACCAGATATCCCTGTTCCTGCCTGCTCCTTCTTATGGTCTGTAGTGTACTTCTCCCACGAAGCTGTTAGCGCTTGCTGGTGTAGCTGGGCTCGTGACTTTCGCTCTTTGGCCGTCTTGTGATTTGGCTCGAAATGTGTGATTTCACAATGCTGTTCTTCGGTTGAACTGTCTGGCTGCAAGCACTGCAGTAAATCTTCCCATTGGACACGGTCAAATATTCCCCCGGAAATTGCTGCACGCGATGGTGGACGCTGCCACGAGGTGTCAATGTGGAACTTCCACCGGCAATTCGCCCACGCTTAGCGACGGACTCTTTCCTACTTTTTTGGAAAGATCGTTTTTGGGAAATCGCTTATCTGGCTGGTTCGGGAAGACGTTCACACGCTGTCCTGACCTCGTCCTCTTCGGACACTGATTCTGAGGCGTCTTCATAGTCAAACTCGGAATCAAAGTGATCATCGCTACTGCTTACTAGATACACAATATACAATGTCTCTGGCTCTATGCAGGACCCTATTGTGTTTTCTGCTATTTCCACTAAGAAATGGGCCCTGAAGGCATTTCAAACGAAAGCCTTTTCTGACAAAGATCTAGCTAGTCATTAGTTCTAACCAAAGTGAAGAAGCTGGAAAAGGGATTGTTTGCCATTGGTTATGAGGCTAAAATTGGTCAAATGCGCATGCATAGCACACAATGAACACCCAACGTTATGAGACAAATACAATTGAAATAAATAAAAAAATATGAAGGATACGTAGCCTGGGATAGACAAGTTCGTGTGACTTCATCAACGTTTGCACGCATAATTTCGACACCACCGCTTACTAGACTGCAATAAAAGGTGTAGAAGTAGTTTCATGATCTCCAGTAAAAGGGAGCACCGAGTGGCCGTCACCGAAAGACCTTGAACTACAAGACGGCAACGTCTGTAGGGCCTTCCCTATCAAAATAATAAATTCTACTACTACTACTACTACTGATATGAAGAAACAAAGAATTCCGGCTTCAATTGGCAAATCTGTCGTAGCATTTGGGCACATTCTGTACTACTTTGTAGTAGATTTGGTACTCGAACCGTATGCGCAACGGATCGGGAGCTCACCGCCTTGTCTTGCGATGTCTTGCGGCGCCGATTTTGCTTTGAACCAACCCATATCCGGATGTCGCAACAAACATAAAAACCGTGTGTCGCTGTCGCAGCTCGTCGCATATGCATGTGTCGCAAGTCGCATGTCGCTTCGCAAGAAAAAAAAAATTCACGGTTCGCGTGACTTGGCCGTTTTCCGCATCCCTAAGAGGTTATGCGATACACGTCATTGCCACCCCAAATTCTTCTAAATAAGGGGTTTCTGTACCCGCTTTGGGCATTTTGCCACCCCAACTGGCTCCTATATATGGCGGATTTGACGTTATCGCATAATCTCTATTAGAGAGGTTCCGCACTACGTAAAGTTGAGCAACTTTACGTTAGTGGGCGGGAAAAACCCGTGAATTCGCGAGTTTGCACTCGCGCGGATCCCGGAATCTTCGGCCGGTGCAGTTGGACTCACCTCCCACCTTGGCGGTTGCTGAGGCGGGCATTCGCATTTGATACCATTTGGCTCTGGTTTTGTCTTATTATTATTATTATTATTATTAAATTTTTGATAGGGCAATCCCCACAGGCCTAAGGCCTTCTTACAGGGTACCCTAAATGTGCCAATACAAGGTAACGGAAGCGAGAAACAGATGTGCAAAGGCGAATGTCAGCAGGTAGAGAGTTCCAACGATCTGAGCCTAGAAAACTAAGAGAAAAAAGACCATACCGATTTAAAGCAGCGGGAAGAGTAAGGGCTTTAGAAACTTGAGAGCGTGTGCGGGAGTTTGTGTGTGACGATGCACTGCTGTATTGGCTTCGTCTGTGCTCTTTTCATCCTACTACTAGTAGTTTTCAGTCCGCTATTGGGCGGCTGCACTCCAGCTCTGCTTTGCAATTCTCTTAACTTCTTTTTCGTTTTTTACCAGGCGTGGGCCATCCCAGGCCCTGGATCAAAATGGGTGCCTTATTATTTTTCTTAGCAAAGAGTTTTTTCACTCCAAAAAAAAAAAAAAAAAAACTCCACTTACGGAAAGTTGTCTACGGAGAGTACGTAGATAGGGCTCTGATAACGTAGCTGGTCCGTTAATGGATTGGGTACAAATTTATGACTCTCTCCCCAAGTCGATCTGGTCGTACACTGCCGCGTTCGGAGTTGCCAAGGGCAGCTACGTGATTTGAAAACTCCGTATGGCGGAACCCAGATCCGCATGTAGTTTACGTAAGACTTTCCGTAGATCGACTACGTTTTTTACTAACGTAATTACGTTATGCGGAACCTCTCTATTATTAGGCCACACTGAAGAAGGTCTGTGGTTCGACTCACCCGACCGACCGTACATTTTTCAGCCCGACCGTAACTTTTTTTCGGCGGGCTGTCGTGTGACTGACGTACGTGGACTGAACACGTCCACGTCTACGTGCTGTGCAGCGTGAGTCTGCGGACGCAGGCGCTATAGGCGGCTCCTTTTGGACTTGACTTGTACGTGTAGTTGTACTGCAGTGCAGTACAGTGCAGTGAGTGGTAGACGACTGCTGCCTTGTGCTGGTAGTAGATCTACTACTAGTAGAGTCTACTCGATACGACCACCGGCAGACTGGCGAGACTTATTTTGAAGTGACCGTCCGGTTGAGAGTGATCGCCTCGTTCCAGATTAAGGACGGCCTTCTGTTTTGGGATGAAGGACAGACGAGATCATAGTGCACTTTCAAGCCTCGTGTATTGGGAACGATATTTCACCTGTACCGGTAGTTGCTGCTCCATGTGTGCAAGCACAGGGAGCGTCGATGGAAAAAGCCCATGTATTCGTGCACGCCGACACCAAACTAGCAATACATGTACCGGTACATTGTACAATTTGTACTTCGAAGTAGTTCCCGAACTTACTTTCAACTCGCATCGTTCTTCATTTGCTTGATGATTTGGACAGTCAGAGTCACCGCTTGAAGTAAGTTATTCTCTTCTCGTTCCAGAGCTACACAATGTTTCAAAGTATTAGCCAGTGATCCCTTTATACAACATGTATGGCATAACACAGCGTAATAATGCCGATGTACTGGGTGTCTAAAGGCAGTACAGTGTATTTACATGTACTAAAAAAATATATTTAAAAAAAAATCCGCCCGCCCGCCCGTAAAAAAAATGTCCATGTTAGTCGAACCACACACCTTCTTTAGTTTGGCCTTATTATTATTATTAAATTTTGAATAGGGCAGTCCCACAGGCCTAGGGCCTTTATAGGCCTAGATATATCTAGATAATAGATCCCCCCCGTAGGAACGCCACCACCCTTCGAAACTTCAAGGATCACGATAATAATAATAACTTTATTCCCGTAGCTATGCAGAAGACGTTACTTCAGTAACGTGGTCTGGCGCTAGCCAGGGTCCACACAGCTTTAATTTGGTGTTTGTTTGTTTGTTTGTTTGGCTGTGTTTACATGAGAAATTTCAACCCGGGTCGAGTTCACCCCGGGTTGAAAGTCTGTACGATAGACAAAAGAGGTGAGCGTTTACATGAAGACAGTTGACCCGGGTCAAATACTGATATGCCGCCAAAAGTCCACTTCTACAGTCCTGTATGGTCACGTGAATCCGTTCGCGCGAAATTTGCATCTGCAGTGCCGTTCAAACCTGGCGCGAGATACGCACAGAAGTACGTTTGTACGATTTTCTTGACCCGGGTTGATTTCAACCCTCCCCTTGGGGGGAGGGTTGAAATCAACCCGGGGCGAAATTTCAACCCGGGTCAAGCGCAGTGCGTCATGTAAACGCGCCATTCACTTTGTGCACATGGGGGGTTGAAATCTGACCCGGGTCGAACTCAACCCGGGTTGAAACGCTTCATGTAAACACAGCCTTTGTGTCACGCCTGGCGCTATCCCGTATCTGTCCCGTACTGTACCGTACCAGCAAAGACAGCTGGCCACAATATATATTATAGCAATAAAAACTGCTTTATGGCAGTTTTCAAAAAAAAGTTATTGTGTTCTAGTCCATGGACCCCGTCTAAAAAGTAAGAAATTAACGAAATGTGATAGCTGAAAATTAAAATTTCACACAAAACCTCACAATAATCACAACACTTGAAATGCTGCTTTCAACACTAAACTTGTACTCCACCAACAATTGGCAACATGCATGCATAGGAAAGAGGATCACGAGGAGAAAAGGTCTTCTACATGTTGCTTTTCATTCTGTGTGTGATTATTGTGAGGTTTTGTGTGAAATTTTAATTTTCAGCTATCACATTTCGTTAATTTCTTACTTTTTAGACGGGGTCCATGGACTAGAACACAATAACTTTTTTTTGAAAACTGCCATAAAGCAGTTTTTATTGCTATAATTTCTTCTGTTTTTTCTGTCACCAATCAATGAAATTTTTTTTTTTTTTTTTTTAGTGCATAAAACAATTTTACAAATATTCACGCGAAACGAAAGCATAACGGTAGCCAAAAATAATGCCCTATCAATATGTAAATGATGGCCTTCACATCATATCAATACCGTATTATACGCATTGATGTGCAAGCCTTTTCTTGCAGAAAATGGGACTAGCATGTTCTTCTGCGGGGATACATGTGAGTAGTGGTGGACCGTGGTGATACCTTTTTTATACGGAGGTCATTCTGTGCATGTTGCTGTAGCAGAATTTCATGACTCTGTCATAAAATTGTCTTGCCTTTCAGATATTTCAGATTTCCCCACCCTCGATCAGATTTATTTGAGAAATGTAACCAGGTGCGTGTCGCAGATGTTTTTGTTGATTCTGTGTTTATAATGGTTTATAATCATGGGTTATCGTGATAAGGTCATCCTGCACCATATTGCACTGAAATCGTAACCCTGTTGATGTCGATACAACTTTTGGAAGTAGTTCAATGACTTCGAACTGTTAGTCCACGATTTTCTAAAACAACACAGCAAAGGAGGAACAATAAACATGTATTAAAATGTAAACAAATACATTGCTGAGTTCGACACCTCCTTCCAACAACTACACTGATCCTGAGGATAAAAGGGGCAAGGCTATGGTTGGAGGTACTGAGAGATAAACAAGGCACTCCATAATAATAGAATCGTACACATTTTTGGTGAGTATGAATGATATCCAGTCGAACCTCTTTAGGACGAACACCAAGGGACCGATGGTATTTATTCTGTGAGTTTGTCTTAACCTATTTTATAACCAGTGAATACAATTATTTCTCCAATAGACATACGAATAGATTTCTTCTACAGCGAAAGATTCTAAGCCACACCAACTCATTGACTCGTCTCGTATGAAACAAATGAGTCACTAGAGAGGTTCTGCAAAACGAAAATGCGTACAAACAGTCGTGCCACGTCCTGAAGTGCGAAACTTCGCACGAACTTTCGCAACTTTGGACGCGAAACTTGCAGGGAACGCGAAATGAACAGTCGTACACACTTTCGTGAGATCGGGTCATGGCGTACGTGCACTTGGCCCGCGCAAACTACGAAAACGTGCAGAACGCAAAGTTTGTGCAAAAATTCGTACACACTTTCGCAATGACTGTCGCGAAACTTCGTTCGAATTTTCGTTGTGCAGAACCTCTCTACTGAACGTTTCTTTAGCAACATGACGGCAACTGAAACAGCAACAGAGAAAGTACGATACATGTACAGCACATTCTTGCAGGTACTACAAACAGATTGCAGATCGTAATTCTTGCCTTGGCGGCACGAAACTTCATTTGGGGCAGTGCAATCTCGGCGGAACTCACAAATAATAAATCAAACAGCCCAGACTCGAGTAAACAAATCTAATCATACAAGTTTACTGAACCTCTCCACAATGGAGATTTTCCCTGATATGCGAATTTATTTTGCAAACTCGGTCAATGGGTCCTTGAACCTTTCCCTCCAGATTGGGAACTGCCAACGATAGTATGCCACTGACCAGTGCCTTACTTGTAACGTACCAATGTACAATGAATATGAGTATTTCGACAACACATCTAACATAAGCCTTACCGTCAAGAACGTGAACTCGCGTTCTTCGCACACTGTAGACAAGGGCAAAGAGATAAAAATGGATCTAAATCCGAATAAAATCAGCACACGTTTCCGTAAATGAAAGGGTGAGCATAAGCAAATGAATCGAAGGAAACCGGTCAACTCAGAGATCACCTGTCATCGAGTATTCCGTAAAGGGGGCCCCGGCAGCGGAAAAGCTAAATTTAGAAAAGAGATCCTGCCAGCTTTTCCATTATTTATTGCATTCCGCCCAAAATGAGCACACTTTTCGTAAATGAAAGAGTCAACACAAGCAAAAGAATCAAAGGTAACTGGTCAACTCACCTGTCGATATTGAGTAATATTCCGCGAAAGGAGGTCTCAGCAGCGCCGAAACTAAATATTCCAGGCCAGGATCTAGGAGACGAAATATCCGAAACAGCTCATACAAGAAGCAGTTCCAAAGGAGGAAGTTCCTTGCGCATGCACATCCGAACACGGACTGCATGCACTGCATGCAACACAATGTCTGCCGTGCACGTGCACAGCACGCGGCTACCAACCGTTGGTAGATCTATACCGAGCACCTTACGTAGAGACTTACGTAGCCTAAGTGAAATACCGAGCACCTTACGTAGAAACTTACGTAGCATAGCGGTGTCGTTTTTCTTGCCATGTGAACACAATAATAGAAAAGCTGACAGGATCGCTTTTCTAAATGTTTGTTTGTGCCATCGACATGCCTGGCGCTATCCCGTACCTGTCCCGTACCATCAAGAGTACGGTACCATCAAGAGAATGAGTATATATGCGAAGTGTATCGGGGGAATGCATTCAGTGCAGTAACATTTTGTGTGGATTTGTGTGCGAGGCCGAGATCCCACTAGAAGGCTGGCTGGGCCGCCTGTCGACCAGCCCGTGAATCGCATGTAGGCGGATAGCATAATAATTATAACGTTTATACAGTCATGTAGATGTATAGCAGGGAGTCATAATGTAAACGACTCCCTGCTGTATGGGGAGATTTTCTGGAAAGAAATACGAAGTAGGGAGACGAGTAAATGCAATCAGAATGGATGTTAGTTGCCCTCAGTATAATAATAATAAGAAGATAAACGCCCATGATCGGCAGAGTCAGCGCCGGTCCCAGGAAACGTCAGAACAGACATCTCGTCGACTCCGGAACGCCCGTGATCGGCAGAGTCAGCCCCGGTCCCATAGCTATGCAGAAGACGTTACTTCAGTATCTCATTGAAGCGTTTTTGCAATACAATGATGTAGCTAATCAAAGGAAAAAGCATTTCCATCAGTTCTAACAACATGCGCGATGAGCTAGGCAACAAAGCATAGCGCAGGGCCCTGAGCTTCCAAGCTCTCTCGTTAGGATGACCCAAAGGCTGACCGCCTATCGTCAGCAAAACGCAGAAACGATGAAGGCGCAGATGCTAGATGCACGACTGCCACGTTTCTGCGTTTTGCTGACGCATGGATGCGTGCTCATGGTCGCAGTGTGAGCGCGCCCTATAGGCTATAACCTAAACTGCTAAGCGGTGGGAGGTGAGTAGATCAGCTCACCAGCAAGTGGTCAAAGACCGAAAATCCCATTCACCATAAGCACAGGCAAAATCTGCCTTCTCACTGGGCGTAATGTTGACAGTTATGAGTCTTTGAGATCTTAGGAGAGGGTGAGAGAGTTTGGAAATTGCTTTCTTTTAAAATGCAGAAGGAATTGTGGTGGAGCGTACTAGTACATCAAGCGGCAGGCAGTTCCAGTACACACTACCAATGAACTGAACAGTGGATCTGTGAATGGGCTCAAGCTACATGTGGCTGGATTCAAGTATTCATTCCTAATCCCTTCCCACTAATCATCCAATTTCGCCAGGAGGCAGGAACATTCACCTTGGGTACCCTAAGAAGACCTAAGGCAAGTTAGGGTCCGTTGGGAATGCCCAAGTAAATACAATACAATGCAAATGGGCGCTTGAGTCTTGTACAGCGCCATATCGCGTACAAGTAAGTAATTAGTTGATGGCAGGGAGTCGTAAAAGCTTTTACGACTCCCTGGTTGATGGGAATCATGGGATGCATGGCTTGCATGCCCCTTTGGCTTTGGACAGTTTGGTACGATATGACTAAAACTGTATACATAGTTGTAACAGCTACACGTGGTGATATCCGCTTTCCTACTACAGGGTGTTGTTTGGGTTTGTAGTTGTTTTTATGGGCTCTCTTCACTGCGGCTCATGTTCATATTTGGCTTCCTTCATCCTTCGTTTTCCACCCACGCCACGGTTACAAATCCAGTACGAGGCTACTAAAGAGGATCGGGATCGGCAAGCTGTAAAATTGGAAACGCGTTAACGGACACTGAAGGTTTAGTTTGTGAAGTAGTCGTACAAATGCGTAGGTAGTCACTTGGTTGGTGGGTCTCCTTCGAGACTAGAATAACATTGGGCCGGCTTGGTCTGGGGCTAATGACAAGAATTCCGTTGGAAGGTCTTGATGGTCCGGCATGAGCAGTAACTGCTCGATGCGGAGAGGGAAGGGAGAGTGTTGACGCAGTCAGAAAGCGTGAGTTGGCGTTGCCGTGTTGTACTATGTTCTTGTTATTACAGCACTGCCTGGCGCCGAAGAACTGGAATAGGCCGTTCTTATTTTTCATGCAGAGAGTTTAGCCACTGTGTACTTATGGCTATCCTGCACAGTACCCGATAAAATTCAAGCCCATTCTTCTTCGGCACATCGATCGTTCTTCGGCGCCGGACAGTCACTGTCTCATTTTACCCTATTCGGGCAAGACCGTGCGTCGAGTCGACGGTTAGGGTAGCCCCCCTAATACGTCGTTGTGTAACTTTATTGTTGTTCAGATCATCAGTGAGCTCCCTATCTCGAACATGCTCGGGGCTTGGCCTTTGCTGGTCTTGCCACGCTGCACAGGGGGCTGGATACTGATGCCGGCATGCTCCCTACGCGTTTAGGTCGTTCATACACTACAGACTAGTTGCAGGCTCCCGTTTCCATCAAAGTGTGAAAATGTAGCTACCAAAAATGGGCAGACGAGACATTACAGCAGGGAGTCGTCAAATACCGATATTTGATGACTCCCGGCCTGCATTACAGTCGACCCAAGTATATCCTTAAAGGGTGATAAAAGAGAGGTTTAAAAAAATCGTAAATTCATAAGTTAAGAGTTTGGCCGTTACGACCAGGGAGTACGATCGTAGTAAAATACCGGGAGGTGACACGCCACTAAAAATTGTGATTTCAATTTTTTTCGAGTAATTGATCGGTACAACAAAACGGCAACATAATCGATACTTTCAGAAAGTGGTGGACATCGATACTTCCTCTGAAAATGAAAACTTCGTCAC
>NC_088644.1:10760752-10765752 GCF_964019385.1 Sycon ciliatum
AGCACGTCCGCTGGCTAATCGTTCACATTCGTCACCGGAAAAGCACGTCACGCGGCAAGCGCAGGTCCGACAGTCAGCAGTGTGAGAATCCTACTGATGACGAAATGGACTACGGCGATGTCTTCCCTCCTGCCGATGATGAAGCGCCTGAGCACGCATCATCATCGGCGACTGTTACGTACAGTGAGCATACAGGTGAGTGTCAGAAGATAATAATTATAAGCTCATTGCGCAATGGCGAACTTTGTACCATTAAATTAGACACCCCACATGTCTACCGGTGCATGGTCGTGTAGGGTGTTGAACAGTGCATTACGTATCCCAGTGTGGCTCACATGCATTACTCGTACATTCCATATTCGGCAATGTGCAATGGGCTTTTTCAGGTGTGGTATTTTGGCGTTGCTGAACATCAGCATGATATTTACTTAGTCTGCAAGTGTACAGTCTACCTTGCGAATAACGATGTTATAGTGTCGTTCTTCGCGAGGTGTTGTTATAAGTTCTAACCGAGGTTGTTATTCTCGAGGTTGCCTGGAGCATGTGTAGCACCCAACGGGAGCTGCAACAGAATCACAAGGCAGTAGGAGAACGCCTACTGCCTTGTGATCTAGCCAAACTATAAACACTCTGGCAAACGAACTCTGATCGCGAGTGCGCGTTTTAATTAAACGTGAAAATGTTTCATTTTGAAAATAATTGGGTTTGAAGCTAAAACTCACTTTTAGGCGCATGTGCTTGTTCTTGTATGTGCGTTACCACGGTATGTCAAGCTCTACTGTAGGACCAGTAATGTTAACGAACATTTAATTCCCGTAGCTATGCAGAAGACGTTACTGCAGTAACGTCTGGCGCTAGCCAGGGTCCACACAGCTTTAATTTGGTGTTTGTTTGTTTGTGTGTTTGTGTCACACCTGGCGCTATCCCGTATCTGTCCCGTACCATACCGTACCATCAAACACAGCTGACCACATACAGCTGGCCGCACTATTCAAATAGGGCTTTCAAACGCAAGATCATAACGTGAAGTAACTTGGAAGAATGAATGCGAAGTGTATGGGGGAATGCATGTAGGGCGATAGTGCGGGTTCGAATCCCAGGTAATGCCTGAAAAAAATAGGAAAATTGAAAAATTTATAAGGGGCCGTCCAAGGTTACCAATAATATTTTCGAAACGAAATGTTTTCGTTTGTGGGTGGGTGGGTTTGACGGAGTTTCGTTTTGAAAATAATTATTGAATGCTGATGGAGAATGCCCAGTTACTTCTGGGTGTCGACAATTGACATCAATATTTTATTGGAATTCGTTTTACCTGCAGAAAAGGAGGGTGGGTGGGTGGGGGCTGAAAAATACTAAAACTTTTCGTTTTGTAAAAACAATCGGTAACCCCGGACGGCCCCTAAGGGGCCGTCCAAGGTTACCAATAGTATTTTCATAACGAAAAGTTTTCGTTTGGGGGTGGGTGGGTTTGAAGGAGTTTCGTTTTGAAAATAATTATTGAATGCAGATGGAGAATGCCCAGTTACTTCTGGGTGTCGAAAATTGACATCAATATTTTATTGGAATTCGTTTTACCTGCAGAAAAGGTAGGTGGGTGGGTGGGTGCTGAAAAATACTAAAGCTTTTCGTTTCGCAAAAACTATTGGTAACCCCGGACGGCCCCTAACATCCCTATTCTTTTTTCTGCCGTCATCAAGGCGATAGATGGTGTCGTATTACCCTCGACCGTACCTGTCCCGTACCTGTCCCGTACCGTACCGTACAATCAAAGACGGCTGGCCACAATGCATATTCAAATAGGGCTTTCAAATACAAGATCATAACGGGAAGCAACTTGGAAGAATTAGTATGTATGCGAAGTGTATCAGGGGATGCATGCAGGGCGATAGTGCGGGTTCGAATCCCAGGTTACCGGGGTATGTCTAAAACAAAAAGTAGAAATTTATAAGAATTTATAACATCCCTATGCTCTTTTTGTCTAGGTCATCAAGGCAAAAAAGCATAGCGTAGGGCCCTGAGCTTCCAAGCTCTCTCGTTCTAACGAGTTAACGAATTTGAAAGAATCGTTAACATTGGAAGTCGTTATGTGCAAAACAATAATATATATATTATTATGTACATGTACAGTCATTTGCCGCTTTTGACACCGAATTCGTTGGAATTTCACCTCGCTAACCACCAAAATTCCAGAACTCGTTAACTTTAATTGACGTTAAAATATCTGGTCTTACAGTCCAGTTAGCACTGGTACCTCTACAAGGCTCAACCTCGTTTGAGGGCCTCCCAAGCGAGTTTTAGTACAATGTAGTTTTTTTCTTTGTGCAGGTTTGACTAGCTACAGCTACGTGGACTGTGCACGTTTCTGCCGCATTTGAAGACTAGTGTTTTGTAATTCACTCACTCTAATGGCAACCTTACTTGCCCCTTATGAAAAAGGAATGAAAAGCCACGCGTACACCTCAAGTCTTGTGAAAGGAAGGAACATTCGCTGGCAGTATTTGGTGTGACCGAAGATGGATGTTTGTGCTGACATGTAGAGAAACACCTGACTTGGCTCTAGTATGGAATCGACTTTAAATGTGATGCTATGAACTTCCATGAACATACTGACTGTTCTGTACCAATGAAATGCTGACCGGTACCTGTCTGCATGTGCGCGCACGTATGTGTGTGTGCACGCACGCGCGTGCGCGCGTGCGTGTATGTGTGTCTATCTCTCTCTCTCTCTCTCTCTCTCTCTCTCTCTCTCTCTCTCTCTCTCTCTCTCTCTCTATCTATCTATCTCTCTCTCTCTATCTCTCCCTTCCCCCGCAATTCTCCGTTCGGACTTTTCTGATGCAACTCCGTTGCTTTCGTTCACTTTACCCTTGTGCTTCAGGCATTGCTCATCCAGTGCATGAGCCTTCACGACCAATCAACATGATCAAGAGAAAGAGAACACCTTCGCACCCAACTACGCCGTCGACAACTGAGGCAACCTCCAGAAGGAGACCAGCATCCTCCGAGCCACCACCAGTGATGGCAGTAGATTCGAAAGCGTCTTACGGCCCGAGCTGGTGCGACGCGGACGACGAGGATCGCTTGTTCTGCCTCAGCCTGGTGTATCACCTGAAGAAGCTGCCTCCGCGCTCTCTGACTCGCATGAGCCTGCAGCGCATCCTTCACGATGCTCAGTTTGGCAGCTGCATGGAGCCTCAGTACTCGATGCAAGCCGCCGCTAACATTCAGCCGGTGCCGTTTGCGCACACCTGGCCAAGCTACTATTCGCCAGGCAACACTGCTGCGGCAAATCCCGTTCACCCAACTCCCGGCATGCCCAGGCCAGACTTGGCACGATCTGGCGGCTGCATGCCGGTCACTTCTCAACCCAACCTGGTTGGTGGCAACGGTGGTGTTAACCGGAGTACGTAAACGGTTAGATCACCGTGTGCTTCCCGCCATCGTCCTGACCAGCCAATGGCCCCTGATTTTTTAGCAGACTTGCTGTGACTCGCCGGACTAGGCGCGATCTGCCAGATATATGCCTGGCAGTTCTCCGCCCGACTTGGCTTCCCGCCAATGACGGTGTTACCTGGAGTGCATACATGGTTAGAACATTGTGTGCTTCCCGCCATTGTCCTGACCGACCAATGACCCCTGATTTTCGAAGCACAGCCGTAAATGACCCTTGATTTTCGGCAGAACAGCCGTAACTCCTGCCGCTAACAACAGCGGCACATTTTGCTTTCCCCGACGACAACAATCGATAGTGATTCGAAGTGGTCGGTTGTCGTAACTAGCTCGGCATCCCGTTCTCCGCGCTCTTCTCCCGATCGCCTTGCTAACCATATGCAACGTGTTCGCCGCTACATGCATGACTTCTTTGTTCTCTCACTGGCACAGCTCTGGTAGAATTGCTTGCAATTTCAGTGGGATGATAGCATGGTTTGCTTCAGATGAGCCCTCTTGTTTAGACGAAAAAGCAAACCGCTACTTTTTCCATCTCTTTTCCGTTCCTTGTTTGGGTTTTGTTTTGTTTTGTTTTTGTTCTACTAGATGCTTTCAGTTTTTCTTCAAATTTCTTATGCACTTGTCCAGTTCCTAGCGCTGGCTGAGAGAATCCCTACAGCATAGCTCTCAGTACTATTTTTGGTGCTGTCTTGTCTAGGACACGAACCGTTGACAGCTTTGCTGGCCTAGCAGTCATAACTCACAGCACGAAAGGCAGTGAATCCATCATTTATACTGACATAGCAGACCGGAGCGTGTGCACATGGTTGCTTACTCCTCGCACTAGTATCCCCTGCTGTGTCAGAGCTGCTGATAGTGTTCAATAAACAGATTTTCTCTAACTCGGTGTGTGCGTGTGTGTGCGTGTGTGTGTGTGTGTCCGATTGTGTATGTGTCACGGGGTGGGGAGTCAAGTTGACTATCTTCACTGAACTGCACGTTGTGCCGATGAACAGTGTACCCTGCAGAGTACATGTACCCGTACCGCGGTACCGGTTCCGCGGTATAAGCGCCCACACTGGCCCCACAAGCGGTCCCGGAATTCAGCTGACTCATCATCATGACTTCATTCGCATAACCTATAGGCTTTCCATCCGAGTTCATTTTAAAAGTAGCTAAATACCTTAAACCGACGCCAGTTTCTTCATCCCGAGAGCAGTTTTCAATTCCTCAGACTACTGCCACCTCTACTAAGTACACACACAACACACCGGCACGTGTAGCAAAGACTTTAGGAATTAGAAAACATCCACTCTACATCACTGCGATACAATGATTTTGAGTGCAAAATAGCATTGCAGCCTTGAAGCACATAACTTAGCACCAAATGCACAAGCAATAGTCAGAGGCTGGAGCCAGCACGCTACCAATTGCATCACAGCAGAATTTAAAAAACAAAATAAAAGCGGGCAATAAGAATAGCGAAGGAGAAAATTCAGCAGAACTACTGCCTAAGCATGTCCGGCTGACAAGGTGACGGCCTGGAGTTCTAGACGGCTGTAATCACGGCT
>NC_088644.1:10768252-10838252 GCF_964019385.1 Sycon ciliatum
TATATTGGCTCACCATCCGAGTTCAAATTTGGCTTGAGTTTTTTTGAAAAATTTCTTCGGAATATTGCTCAGGCAGTTCCCCTAATTTTTCTCATAAAGATTCTTAGGCGATTGGCTAACAAACGCCCAATTTCAGGAATTTTATGCACAAAGTGATCACAACTTTTACGTGGCATAGATGCTGGTCTAACGGTTTTTTGAAACCAGAGGTCTATACTTTTGAAACACAATAAATAGAGTGCTAAGTTGAACGGCAGTACAGCACTGGAATGATCGTGCTGTGACTTTGACATGTGCCTTCTAGAGAGGCGAGCGCCTTTCTCTCTCAGTCACACAATAGCGTCGGCAATGGGTACCAAAGTGAAGGTCCCGCCGGCTGTTGGACAGTGCATCCCAGCCTCTTTCTAGGTATCCATGTACATACAGTGTATGTGAGCAGTGTACTTCAGCCTAATCTCCCATGAATACTGTATAAAGAAAAAACGGACAGGTTTGCTCTTTGGAGATGTACGTGTACTCGTTGAATGTGTCATTAATCTGTCAGACTTGTGCCTACAGATAGCTATTGCACTGTTTCACTGCATACAGATAGCTATTGCACTGTTTCACTGCATACAGATAGCTATTGCACTGTTTCACTGCATACAGATAGCTATTGCACTGTTTCACTGCATACAGATAGCTATTGCACTGTTTCACTGCATACAGATAGCTATTGCACTGTTTCACTGCATACAGATAGCTATTGCACTGTTTGACTGCATACAGATAGCTATTGCACTGTTTGACTGCATACAGATAGCTATTGCACTGTTTCACTGCATACAGATAGCTATTGCACTGTTTGACTGCATACAGATAGCTATTGCACTGTTTCACTGCATACAGATAGCTATTGCACTGTTTGACTGCATACAGATAGCTATTGCACTGTTTGACTGCATACAGATAGCTATTGCACTGTTTGACTGCATACAGATAGCTATTGCACTGTTTGACTGCATACAGATAGCTATTGCACTGTTTGACTGCCTACAGATAGCTATTGCACTGTTTGACTGCATACAGATAGCTACTGCACTGTTTGACTGTCTACAGATAGCTATTGCACTGTTTGACTGCATACAGATAGCTATTGCACTGTTTGACTGCATACAGATAGCTATTGCACTGTTTGACTGCATACAGATAGCTATTGCACTGTTTCACTGCATACAGATAGCTATTGCACTGTTTGACTGCCTACAGATAGCTATTGCACTGTTTGACTGCATACAGATAGCTACTGCACTGTTTGACTGTCTACAGATAGCTATTGCACTGTTTGACTGCATACAGATAGCTATTGCACTGTTTGACTGCATACAGATAGCTATTGCACTGTTTGACTGCATACAGATAGCTATTGCACTGTTTGACTGCATACAGATAGCTATTGCACTGTTTGACTGCATACAGATAGCTATTGCACTGTTTGACTGCATACAGATAGCTATTGCACTGTTTCACTGCATACAGATAGCTATTGCACTGTTTGACTGCATACAGATAGCTATTGCACTGTTTGACTGCATACAGATAGCTATTGCACTGTTTCACTGCATACAGATAGCTATTGCACTGTTTGACTGCCTACAGATAGCTATTGCACTGTTTGACTGCCTACAGATAGCTATTGCACTGTTTGACTGCCTACAGATAGCTATTGCACTGTTTGACTGCCTACAGATAGCTATTGCACTGTTTGACTGCATACAGATAGCTATTGCACTGTTTGACTGCATACAGATAGCTATTGCACTGTTTGACTGCATACAGATAGCTATTGCACTGTTTGACTGCATACAGATAGCTATTGCACTGTTTGACTGCATACAGATAGCTATTGCACTGTTTGACTGCATACAGATAGCTATTGCACTGTTTGACTGCATACAGATAGCTATTGCACTGTTTGACTGCATACAGATAGCTATTGCACTGTTTGACTGCATACAGATAGCTATTGCACTGTTTGACTGCATACAGATAGCTATTGCACTGTTTGACTGCATACAGATAGCTATTGCACTGTTTGACTGCATACAGATAGCTATTGCACTGTTTGACTGCATACAGATAGCTATTGCACTGTTTGACTGCATACAGATAGCTATTGCACTGTTTGACTGCATACAGATAGCTATTGCACTGTTTGACTGCATACAGATAGCTATTGCACTGTTTGACTGCCTACAGATAGCTATTGCACTGTTTGACTGCATACAGATAGCTACTGCACTGTTTGACTGTCTACAGATAGCTATTGCACTGTTTGACTGTCTACAGATAGCTATTGCACTGTTTGACTGCATACAGATAGCTATTGCACTGTTTGACTGTCTACAGATAGCTATTGCACTGTTTCACTGCATACAGATAGCTATTGCACTGTTTGACTGCATACAGATAGCTATTGCACTGTTTGACTGCATACAGATAGCTATTGCACTGTTTGACTGTCTACAGATAGCTATTGCACTGTTTGACTGCATACAGATAGCTATTGCACTGTTTGACTGTCTACAGATAGCTATTGCACTGTTTGACTGCATACAGATAGCTATTGCACTGTTTGACTGCATACAGATAGCTATTGCACTGTTTGACTGCATACAGATAGCTATTGCACTGTTTGACTGCATACAGATAGCTATTGCACTGTTTGACTGCATACAGATAGCTATTGCACTGTTTGACTGCATACAGATAGCTATTGCACTGTTTGACTGCATACAGATAGCTATTGCACTGTTTGACTGCATACAGATAGCTATTGCACTGTTTCACTGCATACAGATAGCTATTGCACTGTTTGACTGCATACAGATAGCTATTGCACTGTTTCACTGCATACAGA
The DNA here is from genome assembly GCF_964019385.1 of Sycon ciliatum. Lineage (NCBI taxonomy): Eukaryota > Metazoa > Porifera > Calcarea > Leucosolenida > Sycettidae > Sycon > Sycon ciliatum. The sequence goes on from NC_088644.1 coordinate 10,771,152, forward strand.
TAGCTATTGCACTGTTTCACTGCATACAGATAGCTGTTGCACTGTTTCACTGCATACAGATAGCTATTGCACTGTTTGACTGCATACAGATAGCTATTGCACTGTTTGACTGCATACAGATAGCTGTTGCACTGTTTGACTGCATACAGATAGCTATTGCACTGTTTGACTGCATACAGATAGCTGTTGCACTGTTTGACTGTCTACAGATAGCTGTTGCACTGTTTGACTGCATACAGATAGCTGTTGCACTGTTTGACTGCCTACAGATAGCTATTGCACTGTTTCACTGCATACAGATAGCTGTTGCACTGTTTGACTGCATACAGATAGCTACTGCACTGTTTCACTGCATACAGATAGCTATTGCACTGTTTGACTGCATACAGATAGCTATTGCACTGTTTGACTGCATACAGATAGCTACTGCACTGTTTGACTGCATACAGATAGCTATTGCACTGTTTGACTGCATACAGATAGCTATTGCACTGTTTGACTGCATACAGATAGCTATTGCACTGTTTGACTGCATACAGATAGCTACTGCACTGTTTGACTGCATACAGATAGCTATTGCACTGTTTCACTGCATACAGATAGCTATTGCACTGTTTGACTGCATACAGATAGCTATTGCACTGTTTGACTGCATACAGATAGCTATTGCACTGTTTCACTGCATACAGATAGCTATTGCACTGTTTGACTGCATACAGATAGCTATTGCACTGTTTGACTGCATACAGATAGCTGTTGCACTGTTTGACTGCCTACAGATAGCTATTGCACTGTTTGACTGCATACAGATAGCTATTGCACTGTTTGACTGCATACAGATAGCTATTGCACTGTTTGACTGCATACAGATAGCTATTGCACTGTTTGACTGCATACAGATAGCTGTTGCACTGTTTGACTGCATACAGATAGCTGTTGCACTGTTTGACTGCATACAGATAGCTGTTGCACTGTTTGACTGCATAGAGATAGCTGTTGCACTGTTTGACTGTATACAGATAGCTATTGCACTGTTTGACTGCATACAGATAGCTATTGCACTGTTTGACTGCATACAGATAGCTATTGCACTGTTTGACTGCATACAGATAGCTATTGCACTGTTTGACTGCATACAGATAGCTATTGCACTGTTTGACTGCATACAGATAGCTATTGCACTGTTTGACTGCATACAGATAGCTATTGCACTGTTTGACTGCATACAGATAGCTATTGCACTGTTTGACTGCATACAGATAGCTATTGCACTGTTTGACTGCATACAGATAGCTATTGCACTGTTTGACTGCATACAGATAGCTACTGCACTGTTTGACTGCATACAGATAGCTATTGCACTGTTTGACTGTCTACAGATAGCTATTGCACTGTTTGACTGCATACAGATAGCTATTGCACTGTTTCACTGCATACAGATAGCTATTGCACTGTTTGACTGCCTACAGATAGCTATTGCACTGTTTGACTGCATACAGATAGCTATTGCACTGTTTGACTGCATACAGATAGCTATTGCACTGTTTGACTGCATACAGATAGCTATTGCACTGTTTGACTGCATACAGATAGCTATTGCACTGTTTGACTGCATACAGATAGCTACTGCACTGTTTGACTGCATACAGATAGCTATTGCACTGTTTGACTGTCTACAGATAGCTATTGCACTGTTTGACTGCATACAGATAGCTACTGCACTGTTTGACTGCATACAGATAGCTATTGCACTGTTTGACTGCATACAGATAGCTATTGCACTGTTTGACTGCATACAGATAGCTACTGCACTGTTTGACTGCATACAGATAGCTATTGCACTGTTTGACTGTCTACAGATAGCTATTGCACTGTTTGACTGCATACAGATAGCTATTGCACTGTTTGACTGTCTACAGATAGCTATTGCACCGTTTCACTGCATACAGATAGCTATTGCACTGTTTGACTGCATACAGATAGCTATTGCACTGTTTCACTGCATACAGATAGCTATTGCACTGTTTGACTGCATACAGATAGCTATTGCACTGTTTGACTGTCTACAGATAGCTATTGCACTGTTTGACTGCATACAGATAGCTATTGCACTGTTTGACTGCATATTATCCACTCAGTCTACAGTACGACCAGATATTTTAACGTCAATTAAAGTTAAAGATTTCCAGATTTTCGTGGGTTAGCGAGGTGAAATTCTAACGAATTCTGCCTCAAACCCAGCAAATGACTGTACATGTACATATCGTTTTGCACATAACGACTTCAAAATAATGTTAAGGGGGAAGTATACCCTGGTCTTATGTTTGTGAATCCTTCCCGGAAGCAAATGCTGGTTTTTATGCATTCGTGTAATTACTCAGCGTTATTTGCAATAATAAATAATAATAATACCCTAAAATCAAATTTTCACCAGTTGTAGTCTTCGGGGTGCTGAGTCGAATGGTCTTGGTCCGAGGAAGCTGAGACGCTCCCTTCCTACTTGAATCCCAATCGAACTCGCGCACTTCCACCGAAACTGGGTGACTGCGCCCTACTAGATGGGGATTTGTATGCAAAATGTCACTAAAAGCGCCATTTCGTTCTTATAAAAGCACGGATGACCACGATTGGCCCAGATGTTGTAGTCTTTTGGACGCTGAGTCGACTGGTTTTGGTTCGAAAAGGCTGCGATGCAGCGTTCCTCCTATATTCCCAATCGAACATGGTTGAACAAGCGGTCACGTGCTCCTGCGTACACCAGTCAGCTGGTCACCGTGCCTGCAGGGTACAACTTACTAGCCTGTTTGACCTTTTTTGGGTGCAGTCCTGTCACTCGAGTTGAACTCGAGTTGAACCTTGGTGTGAAAGTAGTCGCCTGCTGGCGCGGTGACCAGGTGATTTGGGCACCCAGGAGCACGTGACCGCTTGTTCAACCATGTTCGATTGGGAATAAAGGAGGAACGCTGCATCGCAGGCTTTTCGGACCAAAACCAGTCGACTCAGCGTCCCAAAGACTACAACATATGGGCCAATCGCGGTCATCCGTGCTTTTATAAGAACGAAATGGCGCTTTTAGTGACATTTTGCATACAAATCCCCATCTAGTAGGGCGCAGTCACCCAGTTTCGGTGGAAGTGCGCGAGTTCGATTGGGATTCAAGTAGGAAGGGAGCGTCACAGCTTCCTCGGACCAAGACCATTCGACTCAGCACCCAGAAGACTACAACTGGTGAAAATTTGATTTTAGGGTATACTTCCCCTTTAAAGGGGAAGTTAAGGCAAAAATCAAAATTTCACCAGTTGTAGTCTTCGGGGTGCTGAGTTGAATGGTCTTGGCCCGAGAAAGCTGAGACGCTCCCTCCCTACTTGAATCCCAATCGAACTAGCGCACTTCCACCGAAACTGGGTGACTGCGCCCTACTAGATGGGGATTTGTATGCAAAATGTCACTAAAAGCGCCATTTCGTTCTTATAAAAGCACAGATGACCGCGATTGGCCCATATGTTGTACTTTTTCGGACGCCGAGTCGTCTGGTTTTGGTCCGAAAAGGCTGCGAGGCAGCGTTCCTCCTTTATTCCCAATCGAACATGGTTGAACAAGCGGTCACGTGCTCCTGGGTGCCCAAATCACCTGGTCACCACGCCAGCAGGCAACAACCTTCACACCAAGGTTCAACTCGAGTGACAGGACTGCACCCAAAAAAGGTCAAACAGGCTAGTAAGTTGTACCCTGCAGGCACGGTGACCAGGTGACTGGTGTACGCAGGAGCACGTGACCGCTTGTTCAACCATGTTCGATTGGGAATAAAGGAGGAATGCTGCATCGCAGCCTTTTCGGACCAAAACCAATCGACTCAGTGTCCAAAAGACTACAACATATGGGCCAATCGCGGTCATCCATGCTTTTATAAGAACGAAATGGTGCTTTTAGTGATATTTTGCATACAAGTCCCCATCTAGTAGGGCGCAGTCACCCAGTTTCGGTGGAAGTGCGCGAGTTCGATTGGGATTAAAGTAGGAAGGGAGCGTCTCAGCTTCCTCGGACCACGACCATTCGACTCAGCACCCCGAATACTACAACTGGTGAAATTTTGATTTTTGCCTTAACTTCCCCTTTTTAAAGGATTCTTCCAAATTCGTTAACTCGTTAGAATTAAATGTTCGTTAACATTACTGGCCTTACAGTAGTTACAGTGGTGGGTAGTTACTCAGAACTCGTATAAGCAGAAATATTCGTCATGAATTTAATTGTGATCCATGGACGAAATTTTCAACCGGACGAACTCCCTTTCTTTGGAGTAGGACGGAATTATTGACCGACGAAATTTTCTGCCTGCACAGTAACTCGTATGCACGTGTCCTTTTACTTTTTACAATACTGAGCATAGCACAGGAGCATAGCACAGGATTTTAGCCTTTTACTTAAAGTCTTTGTTCACTAGAACCGCTTACTATGAACGCAGCTAGGGCAAGGTCAGTCGAATTATTGCCACTTGGATTCAATTTGTCAGAAGGATAAAAGCAGAAAGTTTCGTTGAGAATTTAATTTCGTCCATTTTATGATCCATGGACTAATTATTGGCCGGACGAACGTCCTTTCTCTGGAGTCGGATAAAAATCATAAAAATCATTCCTTGGTTAAATGTTCTGCTTGTATGGTGGTTGTACCTCAACTTGGACACGGCTAAACTCGACCTCTTTGTCTCTGCGGCAGTGCTCGATCTCCTCTGCTGCCTCGCTACGTGCCTGTTTGAGACGGCGTGTTTTGCCTAGAGGGAAAAAAACGGACATACAATCAGGAGAGGTGTGCTTAAAAAACACATGTACATCCCAATAGACAGGAGCACATGTACATGTACAAGGCACAACAGTACAATGTCTCAGGCATTTTCAATGTACAGTACATGAACATGCACTCCCAGCATATACTGGTTACCATATTTTCTCTAATAAAAGCCCAGGTCTCCAATAATAGCCCAGTCTCCAATAATGACCCGGGGTGAGGGTGGTTTGAAATAATAAGAGCACAGTCTCTACAATAGTAGCGCGGGTCACAATTGGAGTATGCAACAAGTATATTGACTTCATATAAAACAGCAGTACAACATGCCAAGGACATATTTGTGAGGAGGCTTTCGGTCTACTGCTTCCTTCCTGGCGCCAATGCCATTGTGAAACATCTGTTTTGACAATATTCTTGAGTTAAGGGTTGAAAAATCAGTCTTAATATGGTCAGTTTATGCCTGTATAGACTGGAGTTGGCTTGATAGTAGTGAGTTGACAATTAAAAAAATAAGAGCCCAGTCTCTAATAGTAGCGCGGGTAGAGCTGTTACTGAAAAATTAAGAACCCCGGGCTCTTATTAGAGAAAATACGGTATGCGAATAACACCACTGTACAGTGAAACTTGGGCATAAAGTGCCATGGATACGACATACTATGCATAAAGTGCCATGGATACGACATACAAGGCATAAAGTGCCATGGATACGACATACTATGCATAAAGTGCCATGGATACGACATACTATGCATAAAGTGCCATGGATACGACATACTATGGGATATAAAGACTGACTAGTACTATTTCGAGGACCTGCATTACACTAGTAACTTGGCCTTGGATATACATGTGCAGTACCTCGGCTATTAAGTACAGATTTTTGTGGCCCTTGGAGATCCGCTAATACAGAAGTTTCACTGCAGATAACTATGTACGCAGTGTCAACCCAGTGCTTGAGATACCACTCAATACAAAACAAACCGACTGATGACGCGGTTGCACCGCCTCCAAATATAAAGGCCACATGAGCCAATACAAGTTTCAAAATTTCCCCATTCACAGATATTGTATCTAGGGCTCTATACTATGGCAGCCAGTTGCACCAGTGTAAAAGCTAACATGTGATCCCATATCATAATCCTGCTCAATACGCTACACGTACATAGACCGGTCTACACAGTAGGCAACTTCCACTGCGAATACAGTGCTCAATATCCGAACTTCCATTGCTCTGCCTCGTACAGTGCTCAGTACAGAGGGGGGGATTGGGAGGGCAGAGATTTCTAACACAAAAGTCAGAACAATTTATTATTTTCAACTTGCAGTTTCATGCCAAGTGATCTTCAAGCAACATGCAACAAAAAACTCGTTTTTCTCCTTTGTTGCTACTTTGGCTTCATTTTGCTGGTACACGCGCACATGCTCGAACATGAACACATAGTGACACACACAGTGACACACACACACACACACACACACACGGTACACACACGGTACACACACGGTACACACACACACACACACACACACACACACCACACACACACATACACACACACACACACATACATACACACAGAGCGTGTGTGGATGCACAGGAGCACAAACACACACACACATGCCTCAGGGTATTGCCAGGGCAAGGTCAGTGGAATTATTGCCACTTGGATTCAAATTCTCAGAAGGATAAAAGCAGAAAGTCGCCCCCAACAACATGGCACCAAGTACTCACGTTTCCTGGCCGCGTCAACAATCTCACTGGCTTTCTTTTCGGCGTCGAGCAGCTGCTGGATAGCTTGCGACTGTTGTGCCATTGTTCAACGCAAAGGGGAAACAGGAAAAGCTCTACTTGTAAGAAGTTCTCTTGGTAAGTGAGATGAAGGAAATTGGAATAACTGGCAGTTTGAACTGAAAAGTGAAAGCTAGGAAGGAGAGCTCGGGTGTCTCGACACTGCTAGTATTAGACAAGGCTGGAGCACCTTTTTTGTACCAGCAAGTGCATTCTACTCTCCCTGGCCTATGCCTCTGGTGACCGTTTCGCATCACTGATCCTCCATCACAGTTCACTGGAGACATTGCTCGCCGCGTACCGGTGCCAGGCGCTGCAGCCTAGAACATGACATGCAGCGGGGCACATGCGACTTCTACTGTGCAGTACTCTCATCTTGGAACGGCTACATAATCATTTCTACTGTTGCTGTGCAAGGTGTTCTCTCCTCTTCAAGCTCAACGAAATAGTGCAAAATAAGCTGGCCACGACGTGCATTTTCTTTCCCCACAATATTCAATAATAATTATTATAAGTAGATAATCAAGCGAGGTACAGAGGGCTTGATGGCTGATCAAAGCCCAAGGGTCCAGCCCGAGGGCCGTAGGCCCAAGGGCTGGGCCCGAGGGCTTTGATCAGTCATCAAGCCCGACTGTACCTCGCTTGAATATGCTTCAGACGATCCCCAACATTTTTTTTGATTTTGAATCAAACTCGCTTTATTCTTTGGGTGATCTCGAGTGTGGACAATGTCGGCCTTTCGTTTGGGATTTCAGAGCAGCCTGAAGTCTAAAGTGCATGTCGTTTTCGTCCCGTTCGTAAGTTTCACACAGAGATTACAGCAAAGGGAAAGTAATGTAAAACGTGTTTCGTGAGAAATTTCTCAGGACTCCGTGTCAAGAGCCAGACGTGGCTGAAGAGTCACGGAAGTATTTTCACTTCCACCACACACGCCTTGCTCACGCTGCATACTGCTGAGAGTTCTGCGGTGCTGGAGCTAGATTTCCAACTCCACAAGTTGAGAGCCACCGGATCCCCGACCACCACCCCTATCGGTTTCTTGTTCTTATAGCCAGATCACCTTGAAAAGACTGAGATTGGGCATGATCAGGGCTTTGATGGTTTTGTCGTACAGTTGCCAATGGCAGCGGGCTTTGATGGTTTTCTCGTACAGGTTGTCAATGACAGCGGGCTTTGATGGAATATCAAAGCCCGCTCTCCGAGGCTGCTGATTGGTCGTAACCTAGCAAAGAGCACGTGGGTCGTTTGAAGGCCAAACTAAAGAAGGTGTGTGGTTCGACTCACCCGACCGACCGTACAATTTCAGCCCGACCGTAACTTTTTTTCGGCGGGCTGTCGTGTGACTGACGTAGGTCTACGTGGACTGAACACGTCCACGTCTACGTGCTGTGCGGCGTGAGTCTGCGGACGCTAGGCGGCTCCTTTTGGACTTGACTTGTAGTTGTACTGCAGTGCAGTGCAGTGAGTGGTACGACTGCTGCCTTGTGCTGGTAGTACTAGTAGAGTCTACTCGATACGCGTACGGTATACAGTGTATTTACATGTACTAAAAAATATATTAAAAAAAAAAAATCCGCCCGCCCGCCCGTAAAAAAAATGTCCATGTTAGTCGAACCACACACCTTCTTTAGTTTGGCCTAATTCAAAAAATTGAACCAGGTGCGCGTGCATGCACCGGTACGGGATTTCCCCATTTGGACAGAGGAAATCGAAAACTATTTTTTCTTGTTGAAGTGAAAATAATAATAAGGCCAAACTTAGGGTGCGTTCTTAAATTCTCTAGCTTCTAGGAGAAGAAGAAAAGGGAAGTCGAAGAAACTGGGATTCTTCAAGAACGGGTCTCGAAGAATTCGGAGATATTTTGAAGATGTCAAGCAAAATGAAGCGCCAAAGGGGCCGCGATCTTGAGTGCCACGAAAATAGTATGCGCTGTGCGTATGCGAAAAGGGAAATGCGTACACTCATGATCAACACGTGGCTTTTAGCCTAGTTCGCATATGCGCTGATCCCAAACCGCGGGAATCTCCAAGTTTCAACCACCTCTGAGTCTGAAGCTTGGAGAGCTTGGAGAGCTTTGGAGAGCCTCCTAAAATTCGGAGAGGATATAAGAACAGCTCTCGAACTTTTCGGAGAGTCTCCAACTTTTCCGAGAGGATTTAAGAACGCACCCTAAAGAAGGTGTGTGGTTCGACTAACATGGACATTTTTTTTACGGGCGGGCGGGCGGATTTTTTTTTTTATATATATTTTTAGTATTTTTAGTACATGTAAATACACTGTATCTCTTAGCCTGTCACCAGGAAACCCTATATATAGGGTTTGACATAACGCTACACATAAAGACCCTATATATAGGGTTAGGACCCCTAAAGAAAGGGTTTGATCAGTCCTCACAACTGGGCACACAGTTTCACTTGGTTTTTTTAAATATTTTCACTGCATTGCCATTGATGTTAGCAGGAGCGCTCCTACGACGTGCGCGAGTGTCGCCGCATTTGCTGCTTCCGACCCACGTGTGGATCAGCTGATGCAGAACGGCAATGGCGGGAGCGGCAGCTGCGACAGCCGCTGTTGATGCTTCGCCTTCTTCTTCAGGAGCATCCGACGCTGCTGGAACATCGACATCATCATCCTGAGTCGACACCAGGTCGCCAGGAACATTCTCATCGCCCGAGTTCGTCTCCACTAACTCAAGTTGCTCTTCCTCCATCGTGAAAAATCAAACCCTAGATATAGGGTCTAGAAAATGTTACGACAGCGCTGCACTAAAACTAACCGTACTCGAAGAAAACAGCAACAAAATGATCACAGTCTTCAGCAAGAGAACCGTACGTACATTCTACGTATGTAGGCCCAGGCGTCTAGTTGCCATAGCAGCCAAGTGGGCTCTCAAGAGAGCTCAAGATAGAACGCGCGGCTGAAAACCCTATATATAGGGTTTGACAGGCTAAGAGATACGCGTATCGAGTAGACTCTACTACCAGCACAAGGCAGCAGTCGTACCACTCACTGCACTGCACTGCAGTACAACTACAAGTCAAGTCCAAAAGGAGCCGCCTGCGTCCGCAGACTCACGCCGCACAGCACGTAGACGTGGGAGGTATATTATGGCACCGCAGGCCGCGCACCTGAGGGCCTTTCTGGAAGCCTTACTCGATCGGATAGAGCGAAACTGAGCACCCTGGGATGCGAGCAGTTTTTAGTACTCCCGGGTCCGAAATCTCACCACCAGGCCGGGCTGATCAAAACGTCTGCCGGGTCTGCAGCCTACAAACGTGGATCTGCCGACACTGTGCTGTCGACGACATGTCCGGCAAGGCACCTTGCGTGAAAGCAAGGAACGCTTTTTTTTTAGAAAGGAAGCTTCTTCTCCAAAATTTAAAATATTTTGAAAATTATTCCTTCTGAAAAATCATCGCGTTCTTGACCTCGAAGCTGACTGCTGAATGCGATTAGGAAAGAAGATTCCTGAAGATGCACCAGACTGATTCTGGCAAGCCGTCTGTCGTCTGGATATGCACTGTTGTTCGTCATGGTCAGCAATCTTCTACGTTCGTCCTTTCGTTTTCCTGACCACGATGATGACAAGCAGCTCTCATGCTCAGGTTAGTGCTACTTGTGTGTCTGGGCACACAACACATCTGAGATGCACCCACTGACGTTATCGTACTGAAGAATGCAGCAAGGGTTCCTCGGATTCTCTTGATTTCGGAACAAATTTCCTTCACTTTCACCCTCTCAGTCTCTTCCCCATGCCCTCCATGCATGCACAATGGAGCTTGCATTTCAAATGTTGTTTTTATACTTTGGCAGTGCCTCTGCTACACTTTCATATAGAGTGAGGTCCTGTAAATAGGATCCAACATTGTTGGTGGTGTGTGTGTGGGGGGGGGGGGGGGGGGGAGGAGGTAGGTTTGCAGCCAGGATGTAGGAATGACACTTCTGCGCAGCAGGTGGCAATAGTCAGAACTGGTCGCTCTACAAATCTCATATCGGCCAACCTTTGCAAACCTGAGATCGAATGACATACCTAGGCATGAAAATGTATACAAATGTAGCTCGCGGTGAGGCATGGAACTAATGCACTTTTGGGTGCCTATTACCGCCCTCGATGTCGGGACGATCCCGGCCAAATCGGGATGGTTGTCAGGTATGAAATCCCAACCGAGAAAACCATTAAATTAAAAGATAAACTCGGCTGGAACGCCGCTTTTCTGGGAATAGAAAATATGTAATGCCACTTTCGGCTACTAGTAGTCCTTTTTGCAAAAGTGATTCAGTGCCTCCCCAATGCTGTATGAGGGCCAGGACATAGCAACTTTCTGTATGCCGGGGGGGGGGGGTCATCGTCCGCAACATTGGTAGAGTTACGGTTACATTGTATATGTAGATACATGTGCATCAGGGATTCAGAGCACCTGGGGAGACGACATGAGACCAAAGTACCCAAAACGTTGTGAGTTTTGACCCCATATTGGGTAGTTCTACGTGATCTGTGTTCTGTGCAGCTCTTAATCACAGGCTTGCTCTGTTAAACCCAAACGTCTAGATCAACAATTCTATAGACCTTATTCGATAACATGAGTTTTGGACTCGCCTCCAGGGATTTGTCGTAAACTGGGGCACGCGTATTTGAAACAAATGGCAAGAAAGGCCCAGTTCGTACAAGGGAATAGTAAAATACCGGTATTTTTCTACTCCTATGTTCCCACGCCAAGTCCTCTGTGCACTGAGTGCAGGTCTCTTGCCGCTCCCTGGTTCCCGGGACCCCGGTTCACGCGATTGTGACGTTTATCGAATAAGGTCTATATGCAGACATGCATAAATCAACCCTTCCACAAGGACGGCTCAAACAGGCAGCCAAGGAGTGAAAATTTCACTCCTGTGGCTAGGGGTGAACCGAAGGCCTCAATTTGCCAAATGAACCTTCTCCATCGAAACGAACGAAGGTGTCGAATGATTCTTTTACCAGTTCACAGTTCCTGTTCACGCGCACTCCTGGAGGGGGGCTACTATGCACTTGTAGTGACACTTACCGTAAGCCAAGTTGCACCTATGGAAGCCAAGTGGAACATGACTAGTTGACTGAACAGACTACAGTACAGTATACATGCACATGTATACAGTGAAGATCAGTGCATGCATGCCTGCCGTAATCGTATGTTGACCTTTGTTCGAATTGAAAAGAGAGGGTCGTTTCGAAAAAGAAAAAAAAGCTCAATGGAAGTATGATGCTGCTGACAATTCAAGACTCACTGAAGTCGCCTTTCTGTAATGGATCATGCGCTCTAGGTTCATCCAATTGGATATGGACTCAAATCATTGTTACACCATTCTTGTTTGGTTAGTTATTCTACATCCCATAGCATGTACAATCCACCTTGTGAATAATGTACCTCGGGTTTACAAAACAACTCGCAAATAACGATGCAATCTTCAGATCTAGTGACCATTTGATTGCATACTTCCAACCTCACGAGTAACAACAATACACCAATAACGACACTTTTCTCATTCACAATCGAGGGTCAATATTCCCCAGGTTGACTGCAATTGCCAATCAAACAGGAGAGGCGAAAGTCGACCACGGCTGAAAAGGCGTAAAGAAAATGTATGTCATGAGCTACATGGCAAAAGGAGGAAGTAGGTTTTCTAAAGCAAGAAACAGAGGTGAATGAAGCACCAGGTCTGTCCATGCAGTGGATAGAATTATTGTATTGAAAGACAGGCTCTTTACGTCAACTTGCTACTATTATACCTACATTTGCTTTCTGCCTTTTTCATGCAGGATTCTGAAAGCTGGAGCAGCTCTGCTTACCTCGACCACTGAACTTACAACTAACTTCCAACCAAGTTCAAGGCAGTATTATGATGAATCAAGCATGCTTGCCATCATTTCGTCGTTGCAAAGTACATCGACAATATAGATTTGGTGCTAACTATGTATGATGTAGAGTGTGCTCTATGTATCTATACTACTGATTGGCCTACATTGTACTTATGTGGGCTGAGAGTAATCGATTGTGCTGTATGGCAGTTTACTTGCATGTCATAGATGTTCACATTGCACTCAGCTACTGAATTGCTTTCTGTTGCACTGGCCTACTGCGGCCCACTGCAAATAGATTGTAGTGGCATGGGCCATGCCATAATTATACCGGTAGTAGTATACCGGTACTACACCAACAGTTTCACTGGTGCACTGTACTTACTGGTAGATTTACATCATGCACAGCCTTGTCACTGCTTTTCCCACTTTTTATTAATTTACTGTACTGTACACATTTTGGCACAGCTCTTCCACAAAGAGTTACTAGTATTTTCTTCTGCATACCTACTGTATACAGTGACGTGACTGGTAACATCTATGGCTGTGAAATCACAAATTTCTGGGTTGACAGCCTCGAACCTATACGATTTGTTTCTAAGAACGTGCTATAACTATCATTCTATTAAAGTATTCTACTGTAGCTCGCAGGACATGGAGTGCAATTACGTAAAGTTTGGAACACCACTCTTCTGTGATTTGTATGTCAAATTATGAAATTCAGTGTGTGATGTAAACCCATGCATGGCATTCACTGCTATAGTATGACTCGGGGTAAAGACAATTTAGTGTTCCAACGCATACTCATTATAGTGAATAGGTGTGTGTCAGTTAATCGGTGCCCAATGTTGTTGCTGCTGGATAACATATTCCGAGGTAACTGAAGCTACACAGCCATCTAATGTTCAAACCTGCATCGAAGGGGCCGTAACGAGATCTGCAAGGCATGATTCTATACCTGTACTGTAAGACATGTGTATAATTATAACGAGGAAGTAAATCTAACGGATGACATTTCTTCGTTATAATAAGATCCGTTGAGGCCATACTGCTTCATATAATTATGTTTAAACATATCTTCTCGTTAACCTATGAATTTTGGACCATCGTTAAATTTGCGACTCGTTATAATAACATGTCTTACAGTATTCGATGCTCTCTAGCAGGACATTCATCTGCCTCATTTTCTCTGTGCTGCATTGATGAGCGAAACAGCATGTTGTCCTCAGATTGAGTATTGTGTATGACAGACATGTATGTAGTGGTAAAGCTCAAATACATGTGCAACATAACAATCAATAACAATCTCCGTGTTTTACAACAGCACAAACCCAGCACCGCAATTCTTAATTTTGGGCTGTGGTGTTCTTAGTATTTCAGGCTGGATGTTCTAGGCTTCCACGCTCTTGGGCGCACGACTTTACAGCCAATGAACCCAGTGCTTGGTGGCAGATGAGTGTCATGGAGCACCATTTTGCATGTGGCTTTCACTATATGCACATGTACAACGTTCAATTGATTCGGAAAAATCAGACGAGGACTTTTGCAGTTATGAGCAAGGTCCCCACGAATGGTCATGTCACTTCACAGAATACATGAACTGATAGAGTAGACCGAGGTCCCCCTCAGAGAACGCTTGGGGAAGTCGGTTTCAACTGAGGACATGTCCAAAACCATGCTAAGTACTTGAGCTGCTCATGACCCCCACAATTATCAGGCCCGCCGGAACCGGTCTGGTTGGTCAGGTTATCACCGGACCAACTTGTTGGCCACCAAGAAATGTTTCCTGCTGTGGAGGACGTGTGTACCCGCCATATCACACACAAAGTATAAAAGGCCATGGACCAATCAAAAACTGCTTCCGGCGGTACTGATTATAGTACAGGTTTAAAAAGCGGCTCCATTTTTGTCATACATCAAACCAACTCTGTCATTGCTATGCTACTCAAAAAGAGTAGTGATGTTTATTCACAAATGAATCACAATGCTATCAGAGAACTTCGATATTCTCCAATTTTAGGGGCACTGCAGTACTATGCAAAAATTAATGCTGCTTGGTCATTGTTATGAAGCAGTCAACTCAGTACAGCAATTAAACAGGCTGATTATGTGAACGAGATTCACGGCAAATCTTCTTCCATCAGTGCTGTTTAGTCTTGAGTGGTCCACTGAGGCAGGAAAACAACCTGTTCGGTCCTTCCATACGAGAAACAGAAATTGAACATGTTCCAGGGTGGAGGTGGCGAGTATCGGCAATGTAATGCACCTTTAGGCCAACACGACCATCATTCCGACATGGATTCTCAAACACCTTCGCTCGTGAGTGTGCCTCAGAGTGGTATTCATCAACAGATGGCAATCCTGTAAAACACATGAAAAGACATAGCAGCAACACAAAGAAACCTAATGTTATAGAAACGAATTCGAAAAACAAAGTCTACTGAACCAAGGTACAACCACACTCCAGGAGGCAAGCAAAAGTGCATATAATCCGAAGGTTGCGATGCTTGTATGTATTGTATTTATGGAATCTCCACAGGCCTCAGCCTAAATCGAGGGAGTCTCTGTCATGCCACACTGGATACAACATGCTACCAGAATCACTTTCCCCAGTATTGATGATCTCTTCTTAGGGTGTTATATAAAACACATCTGTAGCCACTTCATCTTGCTCACGAAATCATACACCACCACACAAACGAGCCCTTCGGCTATTATACTTTGGGTGGTGATGTATGATATTGATAATCTATTGATACTAGGGCTGAAACGATTATATCGGTTATCCGTCTAATCGATCATTACAAGGAAAAGATTTCGATTACGCGATTCTAAAAAAAAGAAACGTCTGCAAGAATAAAAAAGATGTCATGTACAGCACTACTAGATACTGTACTTTGTCCTTTTCCTCGTTTCTTTTTGTTGGCCATATGTTTTCCAGTAGGGCTGTGAAAAAAATAAAAAAATAAAAAACTGACTGTCTGCACCTGCACGTGATGTGCCACTGCATTGTGTAGAGTACCCGGTTTATCTGCATGTGTGTATGTACATGTATATGTGTATATGTCAACACGGCATGCTTTGTGCTGGTCTGGCGCGACAATTTCTAGGACGCAGTAATTGATATCATCATCGATAATCGAATGGATGCAAGGGTAGGTTAACCGATAGTTGAAAAGTGTAATCGTTTCACCCCTAATTGATACCATATCCAAGTCTGACTCTCACCGTGAGATCCTGGCAACAATATTACCTGGTACATGACATATTCAGACACTGACATAAGCATCTTTTTGGAACAACACGTGTGCCTATCTGCTAGAGTAATGTGACACACATGCAGAATCAGTCATAGCTAATTTTACCCTCTCACTGTTGTATGCGCAGACTCCACTTCGCGGTGTCAAGTACTCTTCTTTCGGTGGGCTACTCCACTCAGGCGCTTGTTTTAGAGGACTCACATTCATCCTACAAACCTACACGACTTGCATAGTTTTCACTGTCGGCCGAAGTGCATGCATTGCACACATTGCGATTCACTCCCTCCGTACAGGCCAGTACAGAGCTGCCCACCAATTGAGTCTGTTTTGCATACTCAAACTTCTGATTTTCCGTATCTTGCAGTGTGTTGCGTACTGCCGTGTACATTGCATGCAACTTGCACTACAAAGTTTTTTGACATGCACATGCATGTCGGTGGCTGCATTTGGTAGTGTAAAACATGTGTGACTTGCACTCACGACATTATTATTTTTGTGCTACATGTACATGTTGTCGTGGTACGGCATGCACTCGCTTTGGTACAAGACTATTCATCGCTCAGCTTACACTTGCAATGCTTCTACACAGCTGATTGATCCTCTTCGATTTTCTATACCATTTGCTCAAATTCTGTAGTGCGGACAAGGAGTGATTTTCCGTACAAATACAGAAAAATATGGAGGGCTGGTACTTGGTAGCACTGCTAGTATGGTAGTGCCAGGCTAAGCTGGCTGGAAGATCAGATACTTTTTTGGTTCTTTCAGTCATTTTCACGAGCTATATTTTCTTTATCATGATCTCTGGGGTGTGACGTTCTTACGGATGCAGAAACTCAGTCTTTCTAACCGAGTCTCACGTGCACTGTGAATTTGCTCTTCTTTTATTCACACTGCCATGTATCAATTCATCGCTTCTTCCCACCCGAGATCCTGTGCAACAGCGATTTAAAGATTGGTTTCATCAAATAGTGATCAGAGAGAGAGAGGGAGGATCAGTTGTGGTTGCTGTGACAGCTGCATAGAGTGTAGATTGGTGCAAACATCATTGCCCAGCAGAACCGTATTCATAGGGACCTGCGTTTAGCATTTGGAAGCTATTTTTTAGCATTTTTACAGGCCCAATAAGCCTGAAGAAAAGAACACCTAACTTAGACTGTCCTAACGTTATCGAACGCACTGCCAAAGTAAAAACAACATTTGAAATGCAAACTCGATTGTGCATGCATGGAGGGCATGGGGAAGAGACGGAGAGGGTGAAAGTGAAGGAAATTTGTTCCGAAATCAAGAGAATCCGAGGAACCCTTGCTGCATTCTTCAGTACGATAACGTCAGTGGGTGCATCTCAGATGTGTTGTGTGCCCAGACATACAAGTAGCACTAACCTGAGCATGAGAGCTGCTTGTCATCATCGTGGTCAGGAAAACGAAAGGACGAACGTAGAAGATTGCTGACCATGACGAACAACAGTGCATATCCAGACGACAGACGGCTTGCCAGAATCAGTCTGGTGCATCTTCAGGAATCTTCTTTCCTAATCGCATTCAGCAGTCAGCTTCGAGGTCAAGAACGCGGTGATTTTTCAGAAGGAATAATTTTCAAAATATTTTAAATTTTGGAGAAGAAGCTTCCTTTCTAAAAAAAAAAAGCGTTCCTTGCTTTCACGCAAGATGCCTTGCCGGACATGTCATCGACAGCACAGTGTCGGCAGATCCACGTTTGTAGGCTGCAGACCCGGCAGACGTTTTGATCAGCCCGGCCTGGTGGTGAGATTTCGGACCCGGGAGTACTAAAAACTGCTCGCATCCCAGGGTGCTCAGTTTCGCTCTATCCGATCGAGTAAGGCTTCCAGAAAGGCCCTCAGGTGCGCGGCCTGCGGTGCCATAATATACCTCGACGTGGACGTGTTCAGTCCACGTACGTCAGTCACACGACAGCCCGCCGAAAAAAAGTTACGGTCGGGCTGAAATTGTACGGTCGGGTGAGTCGAACCACACACCTTCTTTAGTTTGGCCTAATTGGGTCTTTTTGTATTATGAGGACCGCGTACCGGTACCAGCATAAAACAGTTCATGTACTCTAGGCATGCAGGAAGTCTGGTATTTTACTACTCCCTGGCCTTCAGCTACAGTGTGGTATTTGAACTGCTACACCCGTCAGCAAATGGCTTGTACAGCTGTACCTAAAATATGGCAAGAAAGTAGAAGAAACCATAACCGCTACTCAGCAACTGTGTATACTACAGCCGGCGGGAATAACTCGTACAAAGTGAAACCAGAGGTACATGTACATGACAGTACGCCCCCCCCCCCCCCCCCCCCCACACCAGGGAGTACTACTCCCTGCCGGCATGCCCCACACACACTAATTTAAAAAATGCCACTGGGTCAGGCAACCACGCACAATCCAATGGAACTTCACCAACACAACCTCAAAATGCACTGTGCCTGGGTCAGCCTGTGCAGTGACTGTAATATCATCTGGAAAATACATGTACTGTACATGTACTGTACCTCGCATTCTTACCTGAAGATCAGACAAGAATGAAGGAAGAAAGAATCCAGTTAATAAAAAGTTAGATAAAGATCCGGCATTCACTTGCCAGATTATAATGGAACGGATAGCGCCGCCCTGAGAGCTAGTGTAGAAATGAGAATCCCAATAACATACGTGTGCAGTGCACTGTTCATGCACACTGGCAAATGACAACGGACAGAGCCAAATAGTATTGAGGAATGGCACGGTGAGTGAATAAAAAATAAATAAGATATGCACGCATGTGATGTGGTGAAGGTTTAATATCAACAATGCCTTGATTTGAGTAAAAAATGGAGATAAAACAATCAACAGTGTGCCTGTGTTGCAAAGAACACAAGCTGGATGGAAACGTGGTCCTAGTAGACATCACACAAAGTGCATACCAAGGTGCCCTTTGTTTCGTGGGTCAGCTCGGAAAACAAGGATTTAAAAACTTGAGCATCGCCCGTCAAAGAAGACACTCTCGCACACACCCCCTGCCACTATTCAACGGTGACGGACTTGGCCAGGTTACGCGGACAGTCCACATCGTAGCCGCGAGCACGAGCAAGATGGAAGGAGAGCAGCTGCAGGGGGATGACAGTCAGGATGCCGGTGAGACAGTCGACGCACGGCGGCACGCGCAGCTGCCGGCCGACGCTGAGCTTGGTGATCTCCTCGTCGTCCTGCTGGCAAATGACGATGGGGCGGCCGGCGCGCGCCATCACCTGCTGCAGTGCGTTCTGGCACTTGGTGTACGTGCCATCGCGCACGCAGATCATGAGCACGGGCATGTTGGAATCGACCAGAGCCAACGGACCGTGCTTTAGCTCGCCGGCCATGATGCCCTCCGAGTGCATGTATGCCACCTCCTTCACCTTCAGCGCGCCTTCCAGGCACGTGGCAAAGTTGAAGCCGCGGCCCATCAGCAGCAAGCTCTTCTCCTCGAGCAGCTCGGCGGAGAGTTGCTTGATAGAGGTATCCAGCTTGAGAACCTCCTTGATCAGGTCGGGCAGCACCCGCAAACCTACAAGCATGTAGTCACACGGAGAATAAAAACGAGAAGAAGCGGGTGGTGAGCGTGGGTGCAATATTATGCTATGGTATCCAGGACTACAAAGCATTATAATTTAAAAACTTTCTGAGACGCGACTTGCGATACCAGCGGCAGGAACAAAAAGGTGGCAATGAGTCGTGAAAGACATCACGTAACTTGTGGGTGACACCGAGGCTCTCAGGCACAAAAACAAAAAGGAAAACACAGACAAGAAGGAGGGGAAACGCCGAACCATAGCTAGAATGAACAAAAGTCAAGAAAACATTCCCATTCTACAAGCCTGGCTTTTATATGCGACGTTCCGGGTAGACACCTTACTATAACCAAGAGTACATAACCCCCCAGAGTGTGCAATGCCGATCCAGCTCTGCATAGGGTCTTGGTCGAGCGGAATCGGATCTTCTGATGTCATGCATACACTCCACACCAGCGCAAGGCCGGTCTCGAGGCAGGGCACCATTGTTTTTGATCCAAGAGTACCCGCGACTCCCTGGGTTCCCCTCAGATGTGTACGGTATTATGACGCAAAGATCCGATTCCGCTCGACCAAGACCCTATGCAGAGCTGGATCAGGCGTTGCACACTCTGAGGGGTTATGTACTCTTGCTATAACATGTACATGTACAGTCGAATGTCACTTATCCGACCACTTCGGGAATCAGGCATGTTGGATAACTGAATATGTTTGATAACTGATATCATTTTTATGTCCATATATGGCTGGATTTCACTGATTTATGTACACAATACCCAAATTATATTCATGCATAATCACCGAAGGATGTACCCAGAGTGCTTGACAGCTGCACGCATCAAAAGCCACAACAAAGCGGTCCTCTGCCCGCAAACGAAAAAACCGGAAAAGCCCTGCAACTGCCGAGACAAGCCATCTTGTCCACTCAACGGTGAATGCCAAACGACGGAGCTGATATATGTGGCATCCATAACGTCAGGCCCCACCAAAAAGGAATACACCGGTATGTCGGCGCCACCATTCAAGTCATGCCATGCCAACCACATGACTACAACAAGATACGAGAAGTACTCCAGCTGCACTGAGTTCTCCAACTACATCTGGAAGCTGAAGAAATCCAACGCCCAATACGAAGTCGAATGGAGGATAAAAGATCGCGCCCGGGCATACTCCAACATCACGAAGCGGTGTTCCCTCTGTACCAGAGAAAAGTATCACATCCTGAACACGCTAGGGTCACCGTCCAGCCTCAACAAGCGCTCCGAAATGGTGTCCAAGTGCCGACACGAGAACAAGTATCTCCTAAAAAACCACGGTGTCACCTAAACATGTCTCCACAGCCTCCTGCCCACACCATTCACGTTCACACACCTTGCTCATAACACCCTGCCCACACCAGACATATCCATTTACATTGCGCTATTATCACACTGCTAGCTCTACAGCCTCCTGCCTACAACATCCACACGCATTGTTCACCACCTCCTGCCCACACCAGCCACACATTTCGCGCTCACACTGCACTGCTAGCCCCTGCCTTCAACAACCACACACAGCCCCCTGCCTAAAACATCACCGCTACTGCGCTAGCCCCCACAGTCTCACACAGCTTTTTATACCACCCTCTCCTGGCATATATACCGGCATGGTCGGCACCCGATCTTCATGTTGCCTGATGATTGCGTAAGCATGAAACTTAAAGTAGCAGCAAACAAGCCTTGATTGTCCTTGTTGTTCTGTTGTGTTGTTCATGCATAATCATGAATTGCTCCATGTACACATACATGTTAGCATACTTGACCACATCTACTTCAAGTAAAATGCATATTACACCGTATAATTATACAATTTTTTTTAGAATTTTACTGTTGAGAGTCATAAAATTACCACTCCCGGGCTTGTCGGATAACCGACGTGCTCGGATAACTGGCGACCGGATAAGTGACATTCGACTACTACTACTACTACCGTTTTGTTGGCTCTTATACTGAAAGATATGTAAATATAATGTCAGAAGTAAATCTAACGTTTTAACGAGTGACATTTCTTAGACATTTCTTAGACATTTCTTCGTTTATAATAAGTTTTGTCGAGGCTGTTATGCCTCCTACAGTGCTGACCAAAGAAATCCAACCTCATGAATAAAGTTGCGTCGCGTTAGAGTGCACAGACCAGTGTGTGTAGTGCTAGGGCTGCATAGCGCCCGGCGCTATTTTATTCATGAGGTTGGATTTCCTTGGCCAGCACTGTATATGTTATGTGCGGATATGCCTGAAGACTGCAAGATCGTTAGCATATCTTTTGGTTAACCTATGAATTTCGGACAAGTGTTAAATTTGCGACTTGTTATAATAACATGTCTTACAGAGAAGTTATTCCAGGGTGCGACAGAGCTCTCGGCCATTGAAGAAAATGTTGAGTCACCTCCATCATTACACTGCGCTCTTTAGCCGACTAGACCCTCCTGCACACAACCATCATCACTGCGAGGACACTTCCGTAGACAATATTGATAATTCCTTCAGACAGCTGTTCCGCTAATACATAGCTCATCAGTGAAGGTAGATGTAGAATGATTAGAAATATAGACCAAACTGCTATATTATAGGGTTTTCCACATACAAAACTGGCATAGCTGATGTGATAACGCGGGAAAAGGAAAGTGTGAAGTACTGTTGACGCGCATGGGACATGCATGCAGCGTCAGAAATTGGGCGCGGAAAATCAATCACTATGACTATCAATGCAGAAATAATGAGCCGGAATCAGTGTACAGTGTAGCTAGTGAGAGTCTGTGTATTGCACTTGTCCGAGCGCCAAGAAGGCCTGCAAACAAACAAGTGATTGATTTTCCGCGCCGAATTTCTGACGCTGCATGCATGTCTCATGCGCGTCAACAGTACTTCACACTTTCCTTTTCCCGCGTTATCACATCAGCTATGCCAGTTTTGTATGTGGAAAACCGAATTTCTAATCATTCAACATCTACCTTCACTGATGAGCTATGTATTAGCGAAACAGCTGTCTGAAGGAATTATCAATATCGTCTACGGAAGTGTCCTCGCAGTGGTGATGGTTGTGTGCAGGACGGTCTAGTCGGCTAAAGAGCGCAGTGTAATGGTGGAGGTGACTCAACATTTTGTTTACAGAGAACTCGGAGTTATGACAAACTTTGTCAGTTTTGTGCCATTTTGTCGCACTCGCTGACTTTATAAGATCTGGTTACGTTGGTGGACAGTTTGTCATAACTCGTAACATTTTGTCCTTTTCCTTTCTTCATCAAAACATAGGTGTTGTACATTTTTTTCCTAACGTGCCTTGAAAGTGCGACTGCGGCTGTATCTAACGCACACAATAGGAGGGGAGTCATACCTTTCATCAATGATTAACCCTTAAACCGTCAGACCATACATTTGTGGGTCGAATTCGACCCATCATTTGAAATACTCGCACTGGAATGATTTTTTACCCACGATAGAAAATTTACTATCGATTCGGTCGCGAATTTTCCAGGCTTTCTGTTGCAGAAATCCGCGTTGAGCTACGATGTAGTGGGGCAGAGTTATCAAGCGCTAAGTACTGCACGCTTGTCACTTCCGCTGCGCTGGGCGCGCGGCTGACATCGACGTCGTCACGGGATTTCCCCGTTTCTTCACGCGCTCTGTGACTGTTGCTCGCGACCAACGTATTCCTCACGAAATGCTCGATCTCTCAAAAAAAAATTGAACACTCTACGATGAAGGAGACGGCCATGGCGGAGTTTTGAACTTGTCATTTGCATGCCTGGCGTTGAGACGACGTCGCTGCGTTCCAGCGCTGGTTGTGTGACTGCTGAGGCGAAGAATGTGGTATCATCGTGCTGGTCTCGTCCAGAGCTTTCCAACGAGCCCAAGATTATAAAAATCGAGTGAGTACAACTAAAGTTATGACCTGGCAAAGTTGAAATTTCGTTCGGCGTTTCAATGGGTGAAATTTATATGACGGTTAAAGGGTTAAAGCAGAATGCTTTTATCTAGATACACCGCAAAAGCTTTTAAGCATGTGCTTTTCGCAGTTTACAAAGCAGTGTGGCTCTCGGCGAGCGCATGATCGCGATGGGAATTATGGCATGTTAGCACATCACCAGCCTACCGGCTTGCTGTGGCTTCTTGAAGATCTGCATCAAACCAACCAGGACTGTCCTGTTTGGCTGTCACTTTGGGAACTTTGGTAACCCTTTCAGTCAGGGGTTTGGGCAGCCAAGTTTTACGGACACGTCTTACAGGCTCGTTAGAATGCGAAACGTAGATAAACAATACTAAACCCATATCCAGCAGTGTTCTCAGGTATGTTCCGTGATTTTTAGCCTAGCCAGCTGAGCTCCTCCCTTTCGAATTTGGAACATGATGCCTGCACATATCTCAAAAAAAGAGATGAGAACGTAAAAGACCTTGGCGGACCTCGGTCCTTTACTCGACCTATATTTCCCATAACGACCTCGTCTCGGTCCATATCCTATACAGTCGTCCCTCTCTAATCCGGCACTTGTTTATCCAGCACTCTTGCAAACCAGCACACTTTCTGGCAAAACAGATTTTTTCAGTTCATTTTCTACGCTTTAATCCGGCACTTGAATTCCGCCTCCAGCAGCGATATTCTGCAACAAATCACTCAAAAGTACTTGGATTGACACAGAAAATCCCTACATTTTGACGTACGACACAAACATGTACGTTGTTGTGGAATTGCGTGACTGTACTTCCAGCCAGCTCTGTACTCTGTACTAATACTATAGGAACGTGCAGTACCTGCAGGTCACATGCCAACAGTGCTAGTTTTAGTGTATTCTGTGGTTTGGATGATTACAAGTTACTTCTGTAGTACACATTGCATAATCATAATAATGAGGGTGATCATCCTAGGCTACAGTGCCTGCCAGCTGTGTTTGACTCAGCAGCAATGTACTCTGCGTATATGTGGCTGTTAGAAGCTGTGTTTACATGTTATGATGAGACGCTTTGGTTCTTTCTAGAAGGTCTCTCCGAAACCTTGTGTCAGTGGTTGCCAATACATTAGATGCTGTAGCTGCCGTTAGCCGCTGACTCATTGTTGTTCTCATTTGCATGTATGACTGTCCACATAGTTTAGAGGTGCTTTTCTTCCTCCGGCGTAGAAACTGTTCGAGGAACTACAATACATTAGATGGCACACCTTTGTGAGCCGGTTACGCGGAATGCTCTGATAGGTCAATGCTTCCATGGCTTACGACTATATCCTCTTCCTTTTCGTTATCTAAGTTAGTTGCGTTTAGACCGCGGTGAGATGTTTGGCCGGTGATGAACTCTTTCCTCTCTCGTCTTCGTGCATTGATTACTTTTCCGAGCGTATACTGCTTTCCCATTTCAGACTTATTTTACCCTCAGACCTGTGGTTGCTTTGGGCCGTGTGTGCTGACAGCGTGGTTCAGGAAAGGGGGGAAATTAGTCAACAGCGTGGTGCCGAAACCCGGGAGCTCGACTAGCGGAGGTTTTTGTGGTACTAGGAGTGAGAGGAATTGTTTGTCACAAGGATGGCAAGCATGAAAGTGGACAATTTTTTGAGGCCGTTTCGCGGGAAGGCCACGGAGAGCTGGGACCAGTTCTGGGCCAAATACCTGGTCATGGCGGAAATCCAAGGATGGGATGACGAGACGAAGAGAATGAAAAACTTTCCTTTGTTTCTTGACGGAGATGCCTTCCTTGTGTACCAAGGGTTGGCGGCTGCTGACAAGAAGAAGCAGGACGAAGTGACGGCGCTGATGAAGACGTCCTTCAACATGACGGAGACCAAGGCATACCAGGCGTTTGTGGCGCGCCGGTTGAAAGGTGATGAGTCCGTTGATGCGTTTGTCGCTGACTTGAAGAGGCTGTCCGCCCTCTCAGGACACGAGGTGGCCGACGATAAGGACTCCGTGATAATTCAGCAGTTGCTGAATGGCTTGTCAGCGGATTTTAGTCGGCAGCTTCGACTCAGCATGGCTGGCAAGGACCTCACCATAAGCGGCTGTTGCGCGACCGTCCGTGCCCTCAAGAGCTCGGATGATGACAGCCAGAGAGCACCTGTACCTGCGTCAGTAGCTGCAGCTGTGGACAGTGGTGCTAGGCATGATGCGGAAAGTAAGCGGTCACTGAGCTGCTTCAAGTGCGGAGAGGTCGGACACATTCGTCGAAATTGCCCCCGACGTAGCAATGACGGCGGAGGATCTGGCGACAAGCAGATCCAGCGACAACGGGCAGGTGGTCCCAGAAGGCCTTTGGTGTGCTATTTCTGTGACGAGGAAGGTCACACGAAGATGGACTGCCAGCAGCGGAAGAAGTGGATGGAGACGAGACGGGTGGCTGCTGCTGCTGCGACGGGTCCAGACAAGGAGAGTGCGGCATCAGGGGGTGGCCATTGCCTGTGCACCGTTGCCGGGGCAGGACAACTACCTCGAGTGTATGTCGACGTCCGGAGTTCTGATAGTGAGGAGGGAGTGCGTGCCAGAGCTGTAGTGGACACAGGATCAGCCCGTACGTTGGTGGCGAAGCCCTTCGCCAGGGATCACTACATGTCCATGTCCTCTACTCCAATGCCACCCATGATCGCACTGGATGGAAGTCTAGTGGAGGTGCTTGGTACGCTGACGGTGACGCTGGAACGAACGGACGGCCCCGTCACTCTGCCCCCAATCGAGGTGAGCGCTTATGTGGTGGAGAGCTTGAGTGTAGTGGACTCCGATGTCCTCATCGGTAACGATGTCATCACAAGTAGTGGCGGCCTGCATCTGCAGTATGATGAGGACGGATGCCTGTCGAACGTGGTGATCGGCACCCTGGCTGCCAAGAGCCCAGACGTGTGCGCAGTATCGTCCAACGCTGATAGTCACCCGTACCCTCATGTGCGTGTGGAGCGTAGTGGCCAAGACGTCACGTTGAAGACTGACGACTGCGCCGTTCGATGGGACAGCAACAGCCAGAGGTGGACCATGGGCTGGACCTGGAAGGCCGGGACACCTCCATCACAGCCAGTCGGATGCGGTGTCGGCGAGTACTCCCGCCGGAGTCTAACGGAGGACCAGGAGCAGCTGTTTCGGACGGAGATTGACGCGTGGATCAATAGAGGGTGGATGATACCGTATGACCGCTCCGTCCACGGTGAGCCAGCTTGTGTTCTGCCACTGCTAGCGCAGGTACAGGAACATAAGTCCTCCACGCCCGTCCGGCCATGCTTGGACTACAGAGAATTGAACAAGCTCCTTTTGTCACAGCCTGGCTATGATGCCCCTGTGTGCGAGGATACCCAGCGGAAGTGGCGAGCCATCGGTGATGCCGGAGATTTCAGTGTCCTGGACATCAAGAAGGCGTATCTGCAAATCCATGTGGCACCCGAGCTGCTCAAGTATCAAGTTGTCGTCTGGAAGGGAGAGCGATATGCCATGACTCGGATGGGATTCGGCATGAACGTTGCTCCCAAAGTCATGGACATCGTGGTGCAGTGGACAGTGCGACACTTCTCAGCAGTCGACAACTACGTCGATGACGTGGTGACGCCCACTAGTGACGCGGACGCCGTGGCCAAGCAGCTTGCTGAGTATGGGCTGCCGACAAAGCCGGTGGAGCCTATGGCGTCGTCTAGGGTTCTTGGCCTACAGCTAAGCCAGAACGAGGAAGGGCACGTCGTGTGGCACCGGAGAGAAGGACTTGACCTCAGTTTGCCGCCGCAGCTGACGAAGCGTCTACTCTTTAGTTGGTGCGGCCGTCTGACCGGGCACGTGCCAGTGGCAGGGTGGCTGCGCCCGTACTGCAGCTACTTGAAGCGTCTCGCTAACCTCGTGTGCCCAACGTGGGACCAGCTGATCTCTGATCCTGCCCTGCTCAAGTTCTGCGGAGAGCTGCAGGCGAAGGTCTCTGGTGATGGTGACCCGGCGCACGGCTTGTGGCAGAGCAAGTCGTCTGAAGGTGTTGTCTGGACGGATGCGTCTGATGTGGGTCTCGCAGCGGTGGTGCAGATTGGTGGTGCGGTGGTTGAAGACCGGTCGTGGCTTAGACCCTTGACCGACAAGCGGCACATCAACGTCGTGGAGCTCGAGGCGGCCATCCGTGGTTTATCACTCGCGGAGCACTGGAAGTGTAAGAGTGTCCTCCTCAAGACAGATTCAAAGTCTGTAGCCAGCTGGCTCAGCGACGTCATCGGCAATGTGAGACGTGTGAGGACCAAAGGCCTGTACGATACCCTCGTCCAGCGACGGTTGCAGATTGTCGTTGATCTAATCAACACCACCGGCATGACTGTTTCGGTTGAGTGGGTTCCGTCGCACGAGAATCCAGCCGATGCCCTCACCCGAGTTCCGAATACTTGGATTCAGCATGGCAAGTCTCTATCGCAGAAGGAGGACCAGGTGGTGGCAGTTACGACTCAATCGGTCGTTGGACCAGTCAGTGTGGAGCAAGTCGCTGAAGCCCAGCTGGCCGACAAGGAGATTCAAGCAGTCGTTTCACAGATAGCTGAAGATCGACCAGTGACGGCGGCATACTCGAAAGTAAGGAAGCAGCTCGTCGTGGAGCACGGCGTGTTGTACCGGAGTGTCAAGCTCATGGTCGGTGGAGTCGTGCAAGTGCCAGTTATCCCGGATGGCTTGGTTCCAGATGTTCTTCAGGCAGCGCACAATGTGTCCGGGCATGGTTCGTGGCAGACCATGTATGCCTTGATTCGGCAGCAGTGTTACTTCCCTGGAATAGCTACAGCCTGCACTAATTTCGTCGAGCAGTGCGTCCGCTGCAAAGCAGCTAACCCTGTAGCTGGGCCGCCGGTTTCGCCTACTCGTGCTGATGTTCCTGGCCGACCGTGGGGTGAAGTTGTCTTAGACACACTGGAGCTTGGCCTGGATCGCAGCGGTCATTATCATTGTGTCCTCGTCGCAGTGGACTCGTTTACCAAGTGGGTAGAGGTAACACCTCTTCGTCGTCACGATGCATCGTCAGTGGCAGCAGCATTCACGGATATGTGCACACGATGGGGAGCGCCAGACGTCGTACGAGTTGATAACGGTACCGAATTTGCCAATGCCATTGTGGAGTCACTGTTCCGGTTGTTTGGCGTGCGTGTTCGGTCCGGAGCTGTTCGTCACCCTCAGAGCCAAGGATCTGCTGAGCGGTTCAACCGGACTTTGCTGGGCCTGGTACGGAAGTGCTTGGATGAGTCCGAGGCGTGGAAGGAAGAGCTTGGCATCCTGATGTACCATTACCGCAATCGCCCCCATGCAGCAACCGGCCTGACGCCCATGGAAGCGATGTCTGGGTGGAAGCCACGACGGCTGATTGTCGACGCGACTGAGGAAGCCTGTATGATGAGTGAGTGGGCAACGAAACTAGCGGAAAGATCGGCCCGTGCGCGTGATCTCATCGAGGAAGAGCTGTCCGACCGAGACTTCGTTGAAGAGCCCAGGCTGCCTTGTCCGTTCAATGTTGGTGACCGCGTGATGCTACGACGGCCTAGTCGTCACCAGAAGTGCCTGGCGCCTTTCGAAAGTGGCTGGGAAGTCGCAGCAGTTATAGCGCCGACAACAGTCAGGATTCGGAGGATGTCGAACCACCAGCTGATGAAGACCGTCAACATAGCCCTCCTGAAACCTGATGTCACGCGTCGTGAGCAAAACGACGTGCCAGTGGAAGATGACCAGGGAGAGGACGACAGTGTTGGTGAAATTGATTGGTCGGACTCTATTGCGGCTGGTGAACCAAGGTATGGCCTGCGTGATCGAGGTAACATTCGTGTTCCTACTCGCTATGCTGATTAATTCCCCTCGTGTCACCGGGTGATGGGGTGTTGTGGAATTGCGTGACTGTACTTCCAGCCAGCTCTGTACTCTGTACTAATACTATAGGAACGTGCAGTACCTGCAGGTCACATGCCAACAGTGCTAGTTTTAGTGTATTCTGTGGTTTGGATGATTACAAGTTACTTCTGTAGTACACATTGCATAATCATAATAATGAGGGTGATCATCCTAGGCTACAGTGCCTGCCAGCTGTGTTTGACTCAGCAGCAATGTACTCTGCGTATATGTGGCTGTTAGAAGCTGTGTTTACATGTTATGATGAGACGCTTTGGTTCTTTCTAGAAGGTCTCTCCGAAACCTTGTGTCAGTGGTTGCCAATACATTAGATGCTGTAGCTGCCGTTAGCCGCTGACTCATTGTTGTTCTCATTTGCATGTATGACTGTCCACATAGTTTAGAGGTGCTTTT
Organism: Sycon ciliatum; assembly: GCF_964019385.1. NCBI lineage: Eukaryota > Metazoa > Porifera > Calcarea > Leucosolenida > Sycettidae > Sycon > Sycon ciliatum. Next base: position 10,800,598 of record NC_088644.1, read on the forward strand.
CTTCCTCCGGCGTAGAAACTGTTCGAGGAACTACAATACATTAGATGGCACACCTTTGTGAGCCGGTTACGCGGAATGCTCTGATAGGTCAATGCTTCCATGGCTTACGACTATATCCTCTTCCTTTTCGTTATCTAAGTTAGTTGCGTTTAGACCGCGGTGAGATGTTTGGCCGGTGATGAACTCTTTCCTCTCTCGTCTTCGTGCATTGATTACTTTTCCGAGCGTATACTGCTTTCCCATTTCAGACTTATTTTACCCTCAGACCTGTGGTTGCTTTGGGCCGTGTGTGCTGACAGCGTGGTTCAGGAAAGGGGGGAAATTAGTCAACAGCGTTACTAGGTGAGCCGGGTTGGAGGGCAGGATTTGATAATCAAGGACCCTTGTTTATCCGGCAGAAAATGCCGTTGCAAAAGGTGCCGGATTAGAGAGGGACGACTGTACTTATTTTTCCCGTAGAAGAGGTTTTACCACCGTTTTACTACCCCTAGAAGTGTACTTCGTACATGCACATGATGACACTTATGATCATACATACCTTCAATTATGGCCCTTCTCCGAGGCTGCAGGCTGACACGATCTTCAGACATCATGAGTGCAAACAGGACCAAGGAGATGAACTGACTTGTGTATGCCTTTGTGCTGGCAACGCCAATCTCTGGGCCAGCGTTGATGTGCACACCACAGTTGGTCATGCGAGAGATAGAGCTACCCACAGTGTTGGTGATGCCCACGCACAGTGCACCACGTCCCTTGCAGTACCTGTGTCCAAGAAGAAACACACAGAGTCAATATAGCCATCATGTTCATAGGAAAATATCTATCAAAGTAGTGCAGGTCCCAGCAGTATATCACAGCCACACGCCCCACAGTTATTAGTACCCTGTGAAAGTGTCGGCAACAGCTCAGGTGAATATCAACTACAGCGGTGGGCCTGTATCTAACGAAAACTGACCAATCAACCGAAAGCAGCGCGAGGCTCATGCAGCCTCTGCAACCCTCGCCTACACAGTGCATGGATTGAGTGCATACGACCCCGAGCATTTTCGGGCCAGTGCCTTTCACATGCTACTCTATGTGTAGTGCCGATGATGTAACTAAAAAGGACACTTGGCGCTGCTTTTGCTTCACGGCTCAGATTTCATTGGCCACGGCTGTATATGTAAACCTTGAAGCACACACACACACACGAATCTTGTTCAGCCGACAAAACTCACCGCAGTGCCAACAAGGTGTCAGCCGTTTCACCGGACTGCGAGACAAAGAAGCACACATCATCGCGGAAGATTGGAGTGCTGCGGTCCAGGAAGTCACTAGCCAGCTCCAACATCACTGGCAGCTCGGTTAGCTCTTCCAGTAACTGCCGCGTCGCCATTGCACTGTGATAACTGGTGCCGCACGCAATGAAAATCAGACGGCGCGAGCGGCGAATTTCGCTCAGATGCGACACGAGTCCACCCAGAGTTACTGTGCCCTCTTCAAAGTTGATACGGCCACGCATCGTGTTGACGACACTCTCCGGCTGCTCAAATATCTCCTTTTGCATGAACGCCTCGAAATTACCCTTCATGATCTGCTGCAGCTCCATCTTGAGAGTGTGCACTGACCGCACCATGTTCTCATCCTCCTCAATGCGTTTGTGTCGGTGAATGCTCAGGCAGCCCTTCCTGACGGCAGCAATGTCATCGTCCTCCAGGTAGATCACTCTGTTCGTGTGCTCGATGACTGCACTCGGGTCCGAGGCGAAGAAGTACTCGATGGGCGTCCGCTCGTTGTCGGGTGCGTACGTGGTGATGCCAGGGACTTTCCCCAGCTGCACGCGCTCGTTTCCCAGCTGCTGATCGCAGCTGTACAGCACGGGCACACGGTCTGCGCTGCTCACCTCGTCCATGCTGCGAATGCCCACCAGCAGTGGACTGCCGCGGCGCGTGCACACCAGGTCATTTGGGAAGCGGCGACTCTTCACCGCCAGGGCAAATGCACCCTCTAGTTGCAGCGCAGCTCGCTCAACCAGCTGCCAGAACTCTAGCTTCTCGTCAGCAGTCGTGTCGTAAATGTACTTGAGTAGTTTCGGGATGACCTCCGTGTCGGTCTCCGACTCAAAGGCGTAACCTTTGTTCTGCAGAAACTGCTTGAGCACCTTGAAGTTGGTGATAATGCCGTTATGGATGACAACAAATTCATTCCCGTCATCGCTGCGATGCGGGTGACTGTTCACTGGGCTGGGTTCGCCGTGTGTCGCCCATCGTGTGTGAGCAATGCCAACGTGCGCTGACAGCTCTTCACTGAAGTCCAGGTCAGTGCAGGAATCGATCAAATCATTGAGTGCCTGCACCTTTCCACGTTGCTTCAACAGATGAATGTGGCGATTAGCCCTTTCACCGTCCAAAGCACCGTCTACAGCAATTCCCGCGGAATCATATCCCCGATACTCAAGTCGCCTGAGACCATCCACCAGGATTTGCAGGATTTTCTTGCGGCTTTGTGGGTGAAGGAAGTTGAGATAGGCGAAGATGCCACACATGTTCAAGGCTGTTGTCAGCCAAGGGAAACACTGCAACACTGCAAGTGCAAGTGACAGCTACACTGCAGAGCGGAACTACCAGTACTACCTCTAGTACCAATGCGTCCACTTCCCAAGCGTTGCCAGGTTCCGACAGGTACAGGTGACTGTCTACAAGTAGTGCGCACGCATCAAGGAAATCACTGCCGGTTGTGTACGTGTAAATGCAGTAGAAGAAAGAATCGTGTATCTTCCTGGTCAGTTTTTTAAATCTAATTATTTTCTTCAGCACAAGGACCCAGAACAAAGGATTTCTGATAGGAGGATCGGGAAAGGGTTTATCTGACAGTTACAAGTATTATTATACTACAAAAAACGGTGGACCCTTGACGCCCTAGCTAAACTAACCCACGACAGCCACAAACATCAAATTGCAAAAGACGACAGTCGAGGGGGCCTGGGGAATGACTATGTACTGATAACAATGAGGTAAAAAATAGCAAAGCAAGACGGCAGAGTGTCATAACCCCCGTACCAAGACTGAGAGTACAGTACAACACTTTTTTGTAGGTACGCTTTCCAACGGCCAAAGTAAAAGCTGAGAGCTTGTGTCTTTGTGGTTACCAGTGGTTACTTGAACATAATCATTTGGGCTCATGCAAAATCGCACCGATTTTGGGATTTCCCCACAACTTTTTGCTTCAGCAAAAATGTTGTGCTGGACCGCAGACCGTGTTCCTGTCACTCTTCGCAGTGGCTTTTCGTTGGTGCAGTTTGTATCCCACCCTCCCACCTAGGCCCTGGCCTGGGCCCTGACTTCTGGGTGTGTGTTTATCGATAATATTATTATCTTATTGGTTTTCTTATTGGCCATGTGGCTGTTGCAGTTACGACTGCTTTTCTTTTTTAGTTAAAAAACGTAGGGGTGGGTGTGCGTCGTGGGCCATTGTATGGTTACATACAGCTTCAGATTGTATGGCTAGTGACAGGGGGGGGGGGGGGGGGGGTTGAGGCTGCAGGGGAAGAATACAGTGATTGAACTGAAGCTGGATGATAACCGTGTGGTGAGTGTGTGTGTGGGGGTTCGAGATGCCGTCCTGGGCAGGGATGTCGGTCCTTTAGCTTGGACGGGTGTTGTTACATTCATTGTAACATTTTGTCGTTTTCTGTGTGTTTTGCTGTGCGACTACAGTAGCAGCAGTGTCTTGTGCTTATTTTTTCTCATCAGGCCCTATGCATACAATTACCGGTATTCAAGAAAAAAACCAGGAAGGAGATTATAATATCAATAGTAAAGCCATTGCCGAGCCACCGTGCTCACAGCAGAGACTTCTGTGTGTGTTATTGTTGTGAAAGTGGACCACAAAGACGATCTACTCTTCACCCCGTACTCTGATCTTGGTCGAACACGTCAGTGCCAGTGACATTATAATCATCCCGCATTTGTACGCCGAATCGCCGATTCCCCAGTTGGAAAGCCCCGGGACCGGGAGCAAAAACCAGGAACATGTTCGAGGCCCGGAGGCCCGGACCCCAATTTTGCCCAAATCCTAGGCCGCTGACCTGGTGCCGGCCCCTGATATCCTGGCCTAACAGTAATGTAATACGTACCATCAAGAGTACATAACCATTATGTACCACACTATCGCTACCGGCTCAGGCACGCATCACCACAGTGTCCTCACAAATCGCCAGTGTTCCAGAGTGTTATTATTATTATTTTTTTTCTTTTCTTATTTTGTTAGGGATTTCCCAACAGGCAATGTTGCCTTTTTACTGGGAACCCTAAATGAGACTTTGTGTGAGCGCGAAACAAAGCAGGCGACCCGGCCAGGCGACAAGATGGAGGCAGCGCATTCCACCTGTCGGCACCAAGATACGCAATGGAATGGAAACCATACCGGGAGTGGCAGGCAGGCAAGACAAGAGCAGCTGTAGCTTGGCCCCGGGTTGTGGCAGCAGTATGTGGGCCAGTGCAGCAGGGAGTGAGTGAAGGCGGGGTGGCCCATGGCGGAATGAAGAGCAGTTCCCAAATCCCGATCCGACCATGTCCGCTCGGATTTATACTGTATCACTGAGTCCTATTTTACTAATGTCCAGCAGACTGGGTTTCCTGGATCCCACAACACTGGCAATACCGACAAATGCAAACCAAGTCACAGTGAAGTGTCGACATACACAATCACAAACACGGAAGTATGTTTGTAATTGTCTTCCAGGGAGGGAGGGAGGAAGGGAGGGAGAGGGAGAGAGAGAGAGAGAGAGAGAGAGAGAGAGAGAGAGAGAGACCAGTCCACACTGATGACTCGCACGATTGTACACTCACTGTGCATGTTCGATTTTTTTATTTTTTTCCGAAAAAAATCAAAACGTGTGCGTGCGGACGACGCGAAACATAGATATAAAAAATGATGGCCTTATAGTATCTTCAAGTTCAAAATGTTTCACGACCAATAAAGCAGTTTCTGCTGCATTTAAAATGGCCGCTCTGATTGGGTCAAAGCAAATAAATATATTACTGCTACCTAGGTTACTTAGTTCTCAGAACTAATACTCTGTTTCAAGTTTCAACTGTAGCAATTCTACAAATCCGCAGTTCGTAACCCGACACATACTCAGTGGCCGTGGGAAACTGTGGAGCTTAGCCAAGAAAGAAAGGCAGGACTGGGAAATTTGTTATTCCTATTCGGACTCCCTTTCTCGTGACAGTCCTGCTGCAGAGTCACAGTACAGGATGGAAGAGGAGAGGCCCCACCATTTCCTGCCGAACTGCTGGCTGGCTGGTGACTGCGATTGCACTCAGAGTCAGTGTGCGGGGTTGAGATCTCTTGTAGCATGCCTTGCATTTCCACAGATACATCCGCCGTGAGTTGCACAGCAGATGGCCCAGCCGTCTCACTGTTAATGGCTCGGTGCTGTGGCAGCGCATCCGGGCGGTGATCTGGATACATGGAGCGGGAACTGTGTAACACGTCCTCCAAGCCCTGCTCACTATTGGCCGGACTTGATGTGGGTTCTGAGTGAAATGCGTTTCCGAGGAATGCTGCTGCTAGCAGAGATTGAGCTTTTGCTCTTCCCAGCAGCAGTGATGGTGCAGTTGAGTGACAGACCGGTGAAGGATAGTCTGGCGAGTGGGATGGTAACCCTGTGGTATCATCCGAGCAATTGGCTGCGGCAATGTTGTGGCAGGCTTGCGGTGTGCACTTTCCGTGCAGATTGGGTGTAGACCCTTGCAGTTGTGCCGTGCTGTCTGCGTCAGAGGGGATCTCGATAGTAATATGCGGAGGCACACTGACGCCACTGTTTGACAGTGTGCTGCCTGTCCCTGGCATGGCGATGCCACTCTCAGATGAATCAGCATTGGGCTGAAGTGTGCCGGCATCATCAGCATCACACATGGCGGCGGCTATGTGCTCCTGCAACAGGTCATAGCCACTGCACTCTGCGTCACCATAACAAACAGGATCGGCAGTGAAGCCTTCCAACGCCTCGCGTACGCGCTCTTCCAGCTCATTATCACTACCCTGATCAGTGGTATCAGAAAATGCCATGCCAGTATATTCCTCTACTAATGTATTCATGTTTTCTTCATCTTCACAATTGCCGGGGATAGGCACTTGGTGGTCCTGAAGTTGAGGTGTACAACCATCAAACGATTCTACGACACCAACGCTTTGATTTGATTTGGCCTGTGGTGAACCTGTTGCCTCCAAGTCTGTTGTAGTTGGCACGTGTACATGTATATCGCCACCGCCACCACAATCAACACATGGATCGGCATTCTCATCGGATTCCGGGCACTCTTTAGGTAACCGATGGCCGTTAGCACTACAGCATGACAGTGTGCTCTGTGTTGTCGGTGATGAAATCTGCCCAGCAGCTGAGCTCAAATGCTGCATGCCCAGTATCAAACCGCTGTCACTTGGCGCATCACTTGATGGCATTGGCCGATCAGGCTGAGACCCTCTGTCGTTGTCACTTTCTTCAAATACCTCCATGAAGTCGTCTTTGTCAGGGTCTGAACCAGGACGTTCCGAGTCGGACAGTTCCAGCATCACTTTGCACTCCTGTACGGATCCTGCAGCACACAGTTTACGTGTCAAGTCCTTCATGTACTGTTGCAGCTCCGTGCATCCGCTAGCCTCATAGCAGTGCACAGGTCTTGTAGGTGTTGGCATTTTCCTTTGCATGAAGTCCAGAATGGTCTTATTTGATGAGGATCGCTCCAAGATTACGGGGATAACTGGGATGTTGCAGTCTGGGTCCGAAGTCAATTTCTTTACAAAGTTACTTTCATAGAAGGCCAGCTGTGAAGATGCATCGTCTAAAACTGCTCCGTCTTGCCTGCCCACCTTGCGCCACATCTTGACCAGTTTTGCAGAGGGTACGACAATTATAGCATCAACAGCTTGGTGCGTTTGCTCCTGAAACCAGCTCTCGATGTTGAACATGACCCGGTGCACGTCGTAGCAGGGCAGGGCGGCATAGATCCCGGCCTCTGTGAGCGCTTCGGCAAGCTTGAGTACGCGCTGCTGATGCTGTTCATTTAAGTTGCAATCGGGAAGATGATGTGCATAGCAGATGTAGACGGTGACCGCTCGCCCTGACAAGTATCGGCTACTGGCTATACCGGTAGCACGGCTGAAGCCCAGATCCAGATGTGTTAAATTACCGACGTCGGAGCAGGCAACAGAGAACTTGTCGTACGCAACGGTTTGGACTGGCATTTGTACGGACCCAGGCATTGAACGCTCTGTGTAGACAAACAGAAGTAGGTGCACCACAAACATGCACATGAACATACTGAGAAGTGGCAACTGAAATCCGACCCTCGGTTTTTATGCTCGAGTGCAGCACCAATTCCAGCGGTCTCTATCTGGTAATTTGCAAGCGCGCGCTGCAATTTTACAATGTGAGCGCGCCGAGCTGAGGTCAGATTTTGGTCGCCACCCCAGTACATCATCGGTGGCACAACGAGACAAGAATGTTTGTTTATGGGAATTGTGGGTGCTGTAAAAGCAGAAATTGTCGGTGGTGTAATATTTTCAGTATTCTCCAAAATCGGCGGTTCGGTGGAGGGAAATTCTCGGTAAACCCGTACACTTACCGAAGTTTTCGGTGTGTTTTATTTTAGGTGACAATTGTCGGCACCGAAGACGGTTACCGGAAATAAAACACCACCGAAAGTTTCTGCTTTTACAGTATGTCGGTCTCTGCCAGCAGCAGTTGTCTCTCGGAACTAACTTTTGCACCAGGCTCACTTTTCCAAGAATGTAACTCCAGAGATCCAAGGTTGCCTCTCAACTTAATACAAATTTCCAGGTGGCTTTCCATTTCCAGAATACAGTCAGCCTCATGAATAACAACCTCGGCAGGCGCGTGCCCCGTATGGGTTCCTGGGTGCCCGGAACCCCCCTTTTTTGCTCAAAATGCAGGATTTTGCTTCATTTTTGAAACATTTCCCGGGGGAGGCCCCCCAGAACCCCCCCCCCTTGAAGGCCACCGGCGCACGCGCCTGCTTGGGTACAACGACAATTCGCGAATAACGACACAATCTTCCGATCTAGTGACAGTTTGACTGCATACTTTCAAACCTCCAGGATAAGGACAATTCATGAATAGCGACACTTTTTGCATGCACGGCTGAGGGGCGTTGTCCGCAAGGTCGACCGAATGTTAACAATTATTGTTGTTATCCTTCCGGACTGGATGCTCTTGCGCTCCTTGATTTTGGAACCCAGGGCCTAGTACAGCTGACTGTGTATGTATAGGCATACTCAATACCAGTTGCCATCTCCGTCACCATTTAATTTGCTGTCTCCTTGCCATATATACATACCTAAATGTACCCACACCCAGTCACACCAAATGCAACCATCTATATGTACTTCGAAGTAGAACCAGTGTATGGGAAAAGGACCTCGAACATGAGCATGTGTAGAAACGGATGATCCTCGCACACAACTACGGTAGATATATTACCACTGTCGCTGTTACATCATACAACGTACTGCCGCTACACGTCACTGCAACGCAAGCATATAATCACTGCAATACCTGCACTCATTTCTAGGTGCATCCACTAGCTTTGGGGCAGTTGGGTGATAGTCAACGTCCCGAAGTTCATCATTGGCATGCGTCTGTGACCAATATCTACATGACTACAGTCAATTCCGCTATAACGACTGCGGATATAACGACAATTCGCGAATGACGACAGAATTTCCATGTCCAGAGCAAAGTCCCACCCAACTGTAATACATAAAAATGAGACTTCGGGTATAAGGACACATCGCGAATAAGGACACTTTTCTGATGCCCCGCCGCCGAGTGTCGTTATACGCAAAGTTGACTGTAGTCTTCTGTTTGGACTCGGCTCTTTGCATCCACTAGGTAACGTATTTTCCCGATTATAAGTCGCGCCCCCATTTTCAGGTTTGAACAATACTGTTTTTGATATATTGACTTCAGTAGTAACTCATGCTCGATTGTAAGTTGAACCCCTTTTTTACCCTGGATTTTTGTGTAAAAAGGTGCGACTTATATTCGGGGAAATACGGTACGCCAAGACAAATAGGCACAGCTCTCAGTGAAGTCAGTGAAGTGCATCATGGCTGGCTGCACTTACTCTGGTAGGTGCGGTATTGTGCAACAATAAGGACAAACACAATGAAACCGGGAACGAGGGCGGACACGAGAACGGTCACCAGGCCGTAACCTTCGGCAGCAGGCATTGCGGTCACTTCCGTTCCAGTTGTGTTTCTCATTTCCGTTGCTATCGGTGATGGAGATGCAATGAATACTGACGATGTGGAACTAATAGGTGCAGGAAAAACTGGCGATGGAGATGGTGTGGCTGCACGAAAAGCATGGCACACAGCCAAAAGTCAAATCACATCCTGTTTTCTGACTCAACTGGATTTTCAGTACAGTAGCTTCACTTCCTCCAACTGATGAATATTCACAGTAGCCTGAATTGGTTAAAATGGCAATGCTGTACACATAACAAATTGAGGTTTTGACTACCATTTTCGCCAGCCGATCCCTGGGGGAATATTATTTCAACCCCACAAATTTCCCGATGAGTTTCTTGAGAGCCTGGGGAGCTTTGGGGAGGGGGAGGTAGTACTTCCACCTTACAATCTGTAGCGGAGACGACTGTAGATAAGCCACTAGCCCCCCCCCCCCCCCCCCCCCCAATCACAGATACCCGGCACCATCCAGTTTTCAAACCTGCAACTGAGGTCTTGTTGATAGCACAACTGAACCTGTGATTTTGTTGATAGCACGACTGTGCATTTATGCACAGTCGAAATGCACAATACAAAGAATAACAATTACATTATTCACCACTGCTTGAGTGATCAGAGGGTTGGCTCTAATGCTGGAAAATAGACAACACCCAGCAACAGCACCAGAACTGGACACCCACTGTGGACTGGTACACTATGCACACCATGTATGTACACCATGTACACCATGTACACCATGTACACTATGTACACCATGTAGTGTGACTGACCGTTGCTAGCACTGGCATTGCTGTCTTGGCTGGTGCAGTTCTCAGGACCACCATCAAGCTGGGGCAGACATGGCGGTTCAGTGGTGCTGATTACAAGGGTGTGATTAACCAGTGGATGTAAGCACCCCTCTGTGATCATTGCAGGAGAGCCATGGAGCTGCATCGGTATGACCTGGGCAGCCACGAAAGAGGAGAGGGGAAGGAGACGGGGGGGGGGGGGGGGGGGTAGAGAGAGCCGCAGAGAGAAAAGGAGAGAGAGAGAGAGAGAGAGAGAGAGAGAGAGAGAGAGAGAGAGAGAGAGAAAGAGCATTGTTGCTATATCCAAGGTTGCTACATGTATATATCCAAGGTTGCTATATCCAAGGTTGCTATATCCGAGGTTGTTATTTGCAAGGTAACTGGTTGACTGTAGATGTTCAAACCACAGCCCAACAAGTCAGTAGCTGCAAGCTAGCACACAGTAGATACTATGCATCGCATTATCACCAATAGTGGCAATACAATCGAACACAAAGAAGTGCAATCAAACACAAGACCGTCAAGGTGAATTTCGAATTGCACGATAGATCCTGGCTAGGATGCCCAGTGGTGTCAGCTCCAAGTTCTCAGCCTCGGGCAACATCGTGAAAGAAAGATACGGAATACTAAATTGGTAAGCTCAGCTCTGGTCGATGTGTATAACAATTTAAATGTTCTGCATGACGACGACACCCGTCGCCGTACTATGCAGGATTGTGTATATAATCGTACTGCGCAGTGCGTTGAGAAATTACACACAGCATCGAGTCAACCAGAGCTGAGTTTACCAATTCATACGGTACGCTAGCATTCTGTATCTTCGTACATGAGTGTCAGCATGCAGAACATATACAATGTCATGTTATTGTACCAGTGTCGTTACTTCAATCGTGCAGCACTGAATATGCACAGTCACACATCCACTGGATATGTCCACGTGCATGTGTGCATATTCTGCACATACACCAGTTAATCTACAATGACTGTAATGGATGGTCGTCTAATGAGGGGGGGGGGGGGGGCACCTTACATTTATGCAAAATAATTTCCCTGGCAAGATGTCATCCACAATGATGCTGCTGGAGTTTACCTGCATGGAGAAACACGAGGCAGGAGAAATAATTTTGGCGATACCTCTATTGATTAAGTAAAAGTGGTGAGACGTCCTGCTCTTACTGACAGGGGAGTTGGCCTTTACCCGGCAATGCTGGTTCAATTGAGAGCTTGCACATCATTGTGAACCTGATGAAGGCAATTTGCCGAAACGTTGTAATACTGTGAAATGAGTTGAATTAGAGCGTGTGGGCTCTACTCTTGAGTCTTAACCTCCATTGATGCGGCTGTTTTTTTACAGTTTGATTTGCATTAGCACCTTCTTTGTCTCTCTCCCTACCTCTCTCTACCTCTCCCTACCTCTCCCCACCTCTCCCTACCTCTGCCTACCTCTCCCTACCTCTCCCCACCTCTCCCTACCTCTCCCACTTGCCAATATTGGTGTTACCAGGCTGAGCCTGGCATTTTTCATCACGAGTACAACGGTTACATTGATGTGCCGTGCAGTGCATTTTCCATTTTAAAGACGGGCAAATTCTGGGACGGGATTAAAATTTGTGAAGATCGTAACTGCTGATGTTCTGACCCGGCATAATACACTGGACTACATGTGGTCACTTGAGACACTACGCACCACCATGCACTGCGTTCCTGTTCAAGTAGGTACACCTAGGACTTCACCGCTGCTATCATGCAACTGTTCCTCATGATACCCTTCAGAAAGGCCCTGTTCATCCAGACCATCTGCAGCACCCCACCCACATGCAGTTGTTACAATAGGATTTCGGAACGTGATAGTGAATGCCATGTAAGTGTGATAGGGAGTGTAATGTTAAGCCAGTGCAGTGAGCGTGGTCGTTGCATGGAGCTTACAGGTGCTTTCAATTCAATGTCACCATCTGCTTGGTCGTCACAGCCGTACGTCAGCGCCACCTTGATGTGTCTGGGCATGGTTTTCGACTTCCAGGCTTCAACGGGGCGTGTGAAGGAAACGTTGACGCTTGTGTCTGAGACGGTTCTCACAGAAACGTTACTGACAGGTCGTGCACCTATGCAATAACCACACAGGAGAATGATTTGAGTGCAACTAGATAACATTAGACGCTCTCAGAGAGAGAAAGAGAGAGCGAGAAGAGAGAGAGAGAGAGAGAGAGAGAGAGAGAGAGAGAGAGAGAGAGAGAGAGGGGGGAGAGAGAGGGAGAGAGAGGGAGAGAGAGGGAGAGAGAGAGAGAGAGAGAGAGAGAGAGAGAAAGAGAGAGAGAGAGAGAGAGAGAGAGAGAGGAGAAAGAGAGGGAGGGAGGGAGGGAGGGGGAGATATATAGATACTATGCCCGCTACTTTTCGTAGTTTGAGCACTCTGGCGCTAGAGCGACGAGCTATCTTAATGTCTGTGGTGCGTCCTTTGCACCATGGCTGGTAGCTCGGCCTATTTAAAACTTGTAGCTGCACTGATGAGGCATTTATGGCCGAAACAGCTTGCTGTCTACATCATTGGGTATGATGCTCCTCGACATGCATCATGTTGAGCACTCTCGGTAGGCTGCAGCTGCATTGGGCATTGCCTGCTACTTTTCGTAGTTTCAGCACTCTGGCGCTAGAGCGACCTTGTTAAAGCCCGTAGCTGTACCGATGAGACATTTATGGCCAAAACAGTTTGCTGTCTACATCATTGGGTAGAAAGATAAATAGATAGATAGATAGATAGATAGATAGATAGATAGATACATATGCTGTCTGATGAAGTGTTTTGACACGAAACTCGGAGTAACAGCGGAAAGTGACTTGTTTGATTCATTGCTGTGTAATATTTGTATTACTTGCTCTGTCCAGTGGGCATTGAGCACTGTAAGCAGCCTAGGGACTTTAGACATCTGTCATTGGGTAGATAGATAGATAGATAGATAGAGAGAGAGAGAGAGAGAGAGAGAGAGAGAGGGAGAGAGAGAGAGAGAGAGAGAGAGAGAGAGAGAGAGAGAGAGAGAGAGAGAGAGAGAGAGAGAGAGAGAGAGAGAGAGAGCAGAGCTGGACCAAATCAAGCTACCAGGCATGCTCCTACCGATAGACGTCTCCAGAAAGGTCAAGAAGCCATGCTCATCCCGACCAACTGTAGGCATAGGGCAAGAAACAGACACATGATAGGAACTGATCACCGACAATCATAATACAAAATAATTCTTGCATTGTCACTAGAGTTGGAGTTCATCACATGGAAAACTAATCTGTACGGCCCTGACACTTGGATTCCCACACCAGTCTGCTTCGCTGAGTTGATGAGCTACTCCTGAATAAGTCATTCCCATTTTTGCTCTAAGGATTCTCCAGAAGTAAACGGTTACTGTGAGATCAGATCATGAGTACAGGTCTCTCCATATAACGTAATCTCTGGGACCACGCAAAAAATATGTTATATCGAGAGTTATGTTATGTAGAAAACCGTGTGTAAAATACAAGATGCACCTCAAAATGAAGGGTATTACAAGGCGGGTTCAACCGTGCAAACATATACACACTGTACCACCATCGACATCAGATACCATCAATGCCGCAGAATATATGCACAATAAGACTAAACTGGCTAGCTACGGCTACAGCTTGATTGTACCGCGCACGTGAATCTACGTTGTATCGAGAGTGCACACCGCCGTAGCGTGTGTTATGTCGAGGTTTATGTTATGTAGGATTATGTTGTGTAGAACAAAATTTGTATGGGAGTGATGCTGTTTCGGCGCGGGATTTGATTTTTTATGTACTAGCGAGGTTTATGTACAAGTGAGAGTTGTTATATCGAGAGCAGACCTGTAGCAGGAGCCGACTGAACATTGCAATGTGCCTTCCAATACTGGTATGCATCACACTACACTGGCGACATAACAGTACTGAGTACCACTAACATCAAGAGTATAACTCCCAAAGAGTGCGCAACTCTGCATATGGGTCTCTGACGGCGAAAACTCACGTCACGTGTCTCAGGTACGTTCGTACTACGTACAAACGAAGGATAGCGTGCGCGCAATCCGAATATCTGCCATAATCATGCTGGGGATTTGCATACCCGCCGTGAGTTTCTGTCAGAGAGTGCTTTTTATTACTCCGCTGCTCGCTAAAAACAGGCAGGAAACGTACAACTGTGACACTGCACCACGTGATGTGAGTTGTCGCCGTCGCCCTACCCCATAGAAAGGGTATCAGGAGTTGCAAACTCTTGGGGGGGGGGGGGGTTATATACTCTTGCTAACATACGTACATGTTCCATGTTTGCAAATTCAGTTCGTGGAATTCAAAGACCACGGCAACCCCACTTGAAGTCTGAAACAAATAGCTCATTTTACCGTCAAGTCCAGGCTTCTCTAACAGTGTGGTGAGTGCACGAGGAAAGCAAATGGAGACCTTTCGCATGCCATGATGAAACGGGTACAACTTGATACGAATCAATCGGCCGGGAGTAGTTGACGAATACACGTGGCTTTCTACAGAGCTCGTACAAATCCCAAAACCCAGTAAACGAATGCAACGCTGATTCTACTGTGGATAAACTGATAGGTGATGAGTGTACTAACGTTTGCCATTGCAGATAGCTTGGCAACTGCTCCAACTGCAGAAGAGCAGGAATATCATTAGAATTGGACCAGGGTACCTGCTGCTGGACACCTGCAGTAATGAATTACACAGAAGTGTGTGCGTGCGTCCGTGTGTGTGTGTGTGTATGTGTGTGTATGTGTGTGTGTGTGTGTGTGTGTGTGTGTGTGTGTGTGTGTGTGTGTGTGTGTGTGTGTGTGTGTGTGCGTGGGTGCGTACGTGTGTGTGTGAGTGTGTGTGTTTGCCAAGCCGGTACAGATCATGCGTCAGTGCAATCAAGTACACACACACACACACACGCACACACGCACACACGCACAAACACACACACACACACACACACCATACCACATACACCACACCACGCATACAGTAGGTGAATCAAAGCACATGCGCTTGGAAATTTTCATTCATTCTCTGCCACTCACTGGTGGCTGTGGTTGTCACGGATTGCTGATAACAGATGTAGAAAGCGAGTGATCTAGATCCGTCAAGACAATAGGCTCAAAGAGAGGGTTGCATGGGCTTCTTCCCCAGCGTTTTTGATTATAACCACAAAGCCTGGACATCACCAGAACCACTGCTCGCAGAGAAATACCGCTAGTATCGCTAGTATCGCTAGTATCGGCAACAAGGCATCATCAATTCGGAATCGACACCTCGCCACGACATTCCGCTATTCTGCAAATAGTGTGCGGGTCCGTCGCCCCAGCCCCACTGCACCTGCACCTTACCTGCAAACCCATCGTCTTCTCCCTCGCGCTGCTGCTGCTGCTCTGCTCAAACAGCGCCATTTGCAATGTCGGAAATAGCGCCCGAAGAAGTGTCGGCTGTCCGCGTCCTACTCCACCGCATTCCGTCTTTGCCCTGCACTCAGCGGCATCGCTTCTTACGCCACATAACTCCTCAGTCTAGTTGACGATTCTTTGGAATTAGCCACACGCATTCGATTCAAGGAGCTTCCGTGGACGAGCAAAGAGGACAAATGATCGCTTTCCTATTTTGTCGTCTGAATAAAAGTTAAAAACTGCTCTCCATACCGCCGCAGGGAACGAAATATTCACAACCGGATTCGAAAAATGGGAAGGTAGATCTACCGACCTGTGTCTGTGAGTTTCGTTTATTGTTTGTGTGCGCGCAAGTGACTAGTCCGAGTAGTCGGGTGTGTGACCCTCCATCGATTTTGACGTGGCTGAGTGACCGGGAACGTCAGCACGACAGCGGGCGCACGTGGTGAGCAGCGCTATGTTGACTTCGAGGAAGAGAGTGTGGAATGATCCATACCACGGCTCCTTGGCTGGCTTGGGGTAAATTATGTCATGACCTTTTGTCTGGACAGTCATGTAGATCTACCGGTAGATTCGACAATCATCAGCACAGTCGTGTCGATATATGATTATGACTGCATTACCTCTATCCTTATTACATCCCTCCCCAATTTCATTAATTACTGCTTTCTATCTGCATTCGCAACCTTTTCATTGGGCAGATCTGCCCGTTTGGTTTGCAAACACAACAACAACATTATTATCTACGACAGTAGACTACGAGCATAGATCATCAAGATAACATCAACCCATTTGTCATCCATCACCACGATTACCAAAGCAAGGCAAGGCAGGATCACAAAAGTACATGACAACCAAATGCAGTAGACCAAGGACTGGTAGACCATTGTAGACCTAGATTGTCCTTCAGCTACAACTACTTAGTACAAGTTAGTTACTTTGAAGTAGTGTTGGCATAGACACTGGTAGAGACTAGAGAGCAGGGAGTAGTACGATACTACTCCCTGCTAGAGTCGGAGACGTGGCAAGGCCCGGGAACCAGGTAAGTGGAATGCTTACGGCAGTGCATTCTCGGTCTCCCCCACCCCATCTGGTGACAGTCTCTGGTTGTCCCGCCACGACCCAAACCAGGAAAATCTTGACAGCACGACGCTGCATGTCTGTCACAAAGTCAATGACATTATGTCTTCGTGGTCGTCGTGCGG
Organism: Sycon ciliatum; assembly: GCF_964019385.1. Classification (NCBI taxonomy): domain Eukaryota; kingdom Metazoa; phylum Porifera; class Calcarea; order Leucosolenida; family Sycettidae; genus Sycon; species Sycon ciliatum. The sequence goes on from NC_088644.1 coordinate 10,817,263, forward strand.
AGAGCTCAGCAGATCATGTGCAGATCTACGAGTACAACCTAGCCTTGATGAACCGGGTTCGTGGAGCTCCGGAGTCTACCAGTGCGGCAGTGGTCTACCGTGGTCCACTAGCCGCAGGTAGTTTTGAGCTAGCGCAATCCACAGACACGGGCACAGTACATGTCTACCGGTACCACATACAAATCGTAACCAGGTAGATCTACATGTAACTAACGGGTCATGCTACTGCAAGTACTGGTACTAGACACGAGAGCGGCTGAGCTGATTGACGGCGATGACAGGAATAGCGTCCGTCACACATGACTGTTCCGGTGACGGTCAGACACGAGGCCAAGTCCGATACGAGGTGATGTTTCAAACTACACATGTATCGCCACGTCTACAACATTGATGGAGGCGCTAGGCTAGTAGGCAGCCTGGTTTACCGATTAGTGCATGAATGTCCGCCTGTTTCGCCTTCCCGAGTGCCAACCCACAGAGAAGAAGACGACTTAGCGCATGGATATGCATGTCGTCCGGTCGAGCAATGTGAAATCTTCGCGATCCCCTCTCTAAATCTAATGTTTGTTAGGCGTTGTCATACGCCTGTGAAGCGGGGGAAAGCCGATTGCCGTCGAGATAGAGTGCAGGCGGGAAGGAAGTAGGATCTAGGAGTCGTTCCCAGCACAAAAAGCTATTGGCCTGCCAGGTATTGGCCATTCAGCGAACCACAATGTGATCATTGCGGACGGCCGGCGGCGCTCGGAGTCAGTGAAGGATGCATATGCAGGAGGTACGTGGCTCATGATAATGGCGGTCATACGCTTGCGAGCTCGTTGATATTTGCACCGTTTGTTTCTGTAACTCGTTCTTGTAGATTAGAAGCTAGAAACATAGCCACCATCGCCATGTGATGCGTATGTGTATGGAGTACATGGAGTGGAAACCATACGAGTTCTAGTTTTGTACATGTATTGGGATTTGAATGGCAGCTTTGTCTGGAGTCAGGGGCAAACCATGCACACACTGGCACAGCGAGAGTTTTGCCACTGGACCAGGGTGGCAAGCCAGTGCTTGCATGCCATGGCACCACTTCTTTGCCACTCCATGCAAATACTAAGTACAGTGGTCCCTCTATAATCCGGCACCATTTGTGCCACGAAAATCTGCTGGAGGGTGCTGGATTAACAAATCTGATTTACTGCTGCAATGTGCATGAAGAGGACATTTTGGCTACTGAAAATTGTGCTGGTTTATCGAGGGTGCTGGATTATAAAGTGCCGGATTAGAGAGGGACGACTGTATCTCGAATGAAAACGTTATCGCCCGACCTCCGTACGGGTATGAGTGCGACACTGCTGGCACTCACTGACACTCTGCGTTCACTGATATACATGATAGCAAGAGTCCATAACCCAAGAGTATGCAACTGTGATCTCTTTTCTATGGGCCAACCGCGCGGCGCGCTGCCTTCATTACATCATTCAGCTGCAGTCCGCGCACTGCGGAAAATCAAACACCGCACTTTCCCTCTAGTTTGAAATGAACTTTCGTACGGAACTGGAGTTCACGCGCCAGAATTCAGAGATTGTGTAGGTACTGGAACGAATCGAGCAAAAACGGATGGGCTCGTGCGAGAAATTGAGAGTTTGAATGCATGCTTTCAGAGCGTGATGAAGGCAAGTTACGTAATGAAGGCAGCGCGCCACGCATGCACCCATAATCACAGTTGCATACTCTTGGGTTATGGACTCTTGATGATAGACCAGCACCCTGCAGGCTGCACTGTCGTACTAACTCTCGTGACTGTACATGTGCATGCAGAGCTGATGAACCAGTTACCCAGCCAGCTATGCCCTTCACTTCTATTATTGTTCAATTTACTTCGAAGTATGTAACCATGGCAACTTAGTGCAGTGTGGCAACACCTATTTTAGTAGTATTTATACCCGCCCATTTGTGGGAAGGTAGATCGCATCTGATGATTTTGTGACCCATAGTCAAGCCTGACTGCACGAGAGGGAGGTAACGTTGTGAACTTGTCATGGCAAAGGCAGTGCTCATCTCCCCCGTAGCAGCCTGCACCAGCACCGGGTACCCAAATCCCAGATCGTCCTCGGACAAGGGCGGAAATTATCTTTCAACTGGGAGTCAAACTTGCAGCTCCATGTTTGGGAGGACCAATGCTCTACACAAGGACATGCCCGACCTTTGTTTGCCAAATCCACATACTGTGTTTTCCCAAATATAAGTTGACCTTTTACGACCTAAAAACGGAACTAAAACGGGGTAGTCGACTTACAATCGGGGTTTGACTGCCATTAAACCTGGAAATTGAGGTCCCAAGTATGGGGTTTCGACTTATAAACGGGAAAATATGGTACTACTTGTGCCAGCAATATGTTCACATTTGCCCGTGGGCCGTAGCTTGGTGGGAAAATCCTTCCGCTAACAAACGGCACTTGAACCTGGTGCCTCCGCTAAGTTATTTCTTAGTCACGACTTATCTTAAATCATCCGCTGTACCTCTGCCTGCATGTGTTAGTGGCTAAGCCGATCTTACGCCTTATGTGCTTGTGGTGAATTGCATGCCGTAACAAACAGGTACCGCGTCGTCACTTCGCTGGGCTGGCTCCGGTCTTCTTGGCTGTGCTGCTGCTGTTCAGCTGTTGTAGGGAGAGCACTGCATGCAACTCGATATGTAAGTAAATGCACAGTGTGTGTGTGTGTGTGTGTATGTGTGTGTGCATGTGTGTTTGTGTGTGTGTGTGTGTGTGTGTGTGTGTGTGTGTGTGTGCGCGCGCGCGCGCGTGCGTGTGTGTCTATGTACATGTACATGTTGTTTGTCACTTGGTCAACGCACCTGTGCACCAAGACGCATATCCAGGTCCAGAATAAGGTTAGACTATTCACGGTCCAGTGCACTAAGAGGTGAGCAAGCTACCAATCCAGTAGTGAGCAACTTGGAAGGACCTGTAACAGTAACATCTTAGATACGGGAAACAAGGGAAACTCATGAATATTAAATTTTACAACAGCTTCTCTCAGCCGCTGTACAAGATAATTTTCATTTTGTTTAACTTCGGGGTTTTATAGAGGTGGCTCTGTCTCTTTGTTTCAAGCTATCCACGACTAATTTTAGACTGACAACCGGTGCTTGTGAAATCATGCACTTTCTTTCAGTAATGCACAACGGGCCTGTTGTGGAGGCCTCAGTCTTCATTTTGGTTTGACATGCTTGTGTATCTCTCCATTTTTTAAATGTGAAATACCCTCCCTCGTTCTCTCTTTTCCCTTCATAGATACCAGGCCTGTTAGCAATGTCACCATACGAACTACTGGTGCAAGTGCCATCGGAATAACGTACACCATCCCAGTCGAGGAGTGGAAGAAACTAACGCCGCAGCACATTCGCATCGAACTCTCATATGAAAATGCACTGTACTACGACAGGTCGAAGATACTGGATTTAATTCCGGTACGTACTTTAGCATGTTCATTCACATTCTTCATCATTTGTGAGAACTAGACCTGGTCTAGTGAGAAGGCATTCTACTGCCTGTAATTCTGGTGAAGTAAAATAAAGTAACAACAACAACAACAACAACAACAACAACAACAACAACAACAACAACAACAACAACAACAACAACAACAACAACAACAACAACAACAACAACAACAACAACAACAACAACAACTCTTCCTCACTCTTTCTCCTTTCTTACACTACTATCTCTTATTGGCCACTGGCTATCGTGAGAAAAAAGATTTGAAACAACAACAACAACAACAACAACAACAACAACAACAACAACAACAACAACAACAACAACAACAACAACAACAACGATGGTGCCATCGTGAGAATAAAGAATTCAACAACAACAACAACAACAACAGCGTACACTAGTCCACATCCTCTTTTTTGTCTTACAATATGGCTGCCCGCAACCAACCCTGCACTAGTTATGGCTGATGTGAGGTGTGAGAAAGAATGTAAATGCACTGTACTGCAGCAGGTCGAAGACACTGAAATTAATTCTGGTACATACACTAGTCGACATCATGTTGGAACAATCATGGCATGCGAATACTCACCTGTACTTCAGCGCATACTTGAACAGGACCAAATGACACGGTCACACCCACCAACACTGTAGTCTAGGAGCAGTTGCTCTCTCTCTCTCTCTCTCTCTCTCTCTCTCTCTCTCTCTCTCTCTCTCTCTCTCTCTCTCTCTCTCTCTCTCTCTCTCTCTCTCTCTCTCTCTCTCTCTCTCTCTCTCTCTCTCTCTCACTGTCTGTACGTCTGTGTTTCTATGGTGCAGATTAACACCAGCAGTGTTGTGGTCACGGGAATAGTTCCAGGAGAACGGTTCAATGTCAGGGTAAGCTTCTAAGCTCTAACGCGGAGGGAACACCACTGATACAATCCTGGCTCCCACACTTGTGACCACCCTTGCCCTATTTTGCACACGGGAGGTTTTCATTTTCAATACAGGGGCGTAGGATGGGGTTTTGGAAGTGGTACGACCGAAGGTCGGTGCGGCCGAAGGTCGGTGCGGCCGAAGGTAGGTGCGGCCGAAGGTCGGTGCGGCCAAAGGCCGTGTTGGAGGGGGGTCCGGGGACCTCCCGCGGGAAAAATTTGTAAAAAGACACAAAATCCTGCGTTCTGGGAACTTCTGGCGCACTTCTGGCGCAGTGTACATGTAGTGTGCAGTCGAGTCGAGTACAGTACTCGTACTCAGTACGACTGCAGATGCATAACAGATCTACGAATACGAGTCTAGAAAAAGGTCAAAGTCTGATGCGCATATGCATCGGTGGATCCTGATTTTTTTTATTACGGTTTTGCACGTTTCGGACGGACCACACTTTTCGAAAAGTGGTACGGCCATGGTCGTACCAGTCGTAGCGGGTGCTACGCCCCTGCAATAATGGCGGACGGCCTCTTATCAGTCCAATTCTTGCGCTGAAGTGAACCAGCAAGCCTGCAGAGTGTCGAGTCCACAGCTTTGCACATACCGTTTTATCTCCATTATAAGCGGCTCCGGGCATGGAGTTTCCAACTAGTCTGGACTCTGGGCTTCTACCAGAGACTGGGCTTATAATTTTTCATCCATCTGGTACATGTACGTTTGTTAATCTTTTTTTGTTATACCAGTAGCACTCATTCTACCAGTAACACAAAGTTTCCCAGCAGATACCGTGAATCGGGCAGTTTTGTACTTCCTGGTGTACTGAGTCTGTACGCGGGATCACGGGGGTCACGGGGATCACGGGGATCACGGGGGTCACGGGGATCACGGGGGTCACGGGGATCACGGGGATCACGGGGGTCACGGGGATCACGGGGATCACGGACTTGTGCCACAATGTGTGTATATGATACTGTGTGACGTCGAACATGCATGGACATGATCCATATACATGTACTATGTAGTTCTCCGTTGTACATGTAAGCCCAGCGGTTATATTGGAGACTGAGCCTGTATATCTTCGAAGCCCTCTTGGAGTGCGCATGTAAAAGAGATACATAAAATACTGTATGCTAAATGGCTTGCCGGGATGAAAGCATATCTCTATGTTCTAGCCTATGGAAAGAGAAAAGCATATTCAAAAATAGCCATGGTGCTTTTATTTTGAAGGTTGCTGTCACGATCGATTACCCCACCAGCTCGAGTTGGGCATGGTTAGGTGAGAAGATAAAAGTGAGTCATACTTATCATCTGTGGAAGAAGCCGGTGTACCATTGCGCAAACCCAATATAATTCTTATGGTGTTCCCTGCTTATGGATATTCTGTCTGGTCATGCCTAAGTGCATATCTCCATGCTTATTTGCTTATCACCAGGTGCGGCAATTTCAGTACATAAATCGGAATGGACGTTTGGACCTTCAAGTCGGGTGCATACCAAAACCGCTCAAGGTGGGCTACATGATTGCAGGTAAGTCACACTCTAGCCTAATAGAACATCAATCCAAAGCAGAACTTGGCCGGAATGAACAATTTCACGGAATGCTGAGTGCCATGGGGACGGTGCCACCATTTTCATGACAATTTGGTGGCCAAAATCACTCTGGCAGCGTAGTATACCTGAGCATTCGTTAACGTCCAACTGGAATGTTACATTTTGTCACCCGAGGAGGCAGTTGCGGTATCCGACCTCGGAAAGTAGGGCACCATTTTTTTAATATCAAGAAGCCCCCTCCCCTGCACACATGCACACGTCACATACCTATCAAGCTAACCAAAGCTAAGTGGCGATGTTAAAGTACCTCGCTCAGCCGTCTCGCAGGAGAGCAGGATAAGCTTCATGGTTTCCATGGTTGCCAGTGTTGATGTATCTAGGCAAGAGTACATGAAAACCAGAGTGTGCAGCTCGGATGGGTTGCTGTCACGGCGAAATTCCGTGATTACATCATTTTAGTGATGTAGTGCGTACAAGCAGGATTCAAGCAGGTCTCTTTCTGCACAACTGCAGCTCAGTTGTACGCACTACGCCATTTCCCGCCTCAGATCTGGGCCAAATATGATGTAATCACGGAATTTCGCCGTGACAGACACCCATAGCAGAAAAGGCCCCAAGCTGCACACTCTGGTTTTCATGTACTCTTGATCTAGGTGCTGTGTGTACCGGCATAGCCATTGTCGTTCATACTTTTAAAACAGGTTGTTCCTTGTACATACCCAGGTGTGAGATACCTAGGGTAAGAGCTAAACAGCATCCCATCGTTTGTGTAACAGTGTGTGTACCTCGCAAGGCTGCATGCTAACCTGTGCATGTGCATGTACACCTACTCGAAGTATGAGTCATGTCACCTATATTTCCCCTTGTGGCCTAAAACTATGAGTAATGGATTTTCTCTCCAACAATAAGGTTAAAACAATAGTGTCTGGACGGGTAAGAGATTGTCTCTGGTTTGGTTCTCTTTTGTTTGGCTGCTTTCGCACATGGTGATAATGATGATGTAACCGTGCTGTCTGCTGGCACAGTGGTGGGAACGTGGACGGACTGGTCTGTGCTTCGGCCGTGTGCAAGCACACTGGCATGCAACGAATCGCACCGTGATGGTCTGAAGGTGCGCGGCTGCCAGCCACCACCGTTCATGCCTGCTCTCGAGGACAGCTGTCCTGGAAATGCCACAGAAGAGATCCCGTGTCCTCCTGCTAATCGATTGAACTGTACCAGTGTAGACACAGGTAAGGATACATAACCGCACCATGTTGACAGACTAACTGGAATTTCACAAATTTTCGGTGTACTTCTATTTTCGGTCCTTTTGGGGCACCTCTTTGATTCCTTCAATCTCAATAGCTGCACAAACGCTGACACAAACCATCCAAATAGGGAACTGATTCTCTTTGTGCCTGTGTTTGATACCACCTTCCGACTTGTCCTCCGTCTTATTCTGCAGCAGGCCGGAATATCTCAACTCCTGCGGAAACATACAGTGGTGATGGGTACGGCCTGTTGACAGTACTAGCATCCGCTCTTGTTCCCGGAGCTGTCGTTTTCGTATTGCTGATCTCGGTCTTCTGCTTCTATCAGAGTGAGTGGACACTTGTGCGGGCAATGTGTCATGAGACTGGGCACTGCACTGTGCCCGTAGTGTTAAATTGTTTAGTAACTTTTAAAACCCTTTGCTGCCCATTAAAATGTACTGTATAAGCAGAAAATTTCGTCGGTCAATAATTTCGTCCAACTCCAAAGAAAGGGAGTTCGTCCGGTTGTAAATTTCGTCCGGTTGTAAATTTCGTCCATGGATCATAAGAGTGTATTGAAAAGCTGGACAAATTAATATTAGTCCAGCATTTAATTTAGTCCAACAGCTCGTTGGACGAAAAAGACGAAATTAAATTCCAGGCGAATATTTCTGCTTGTACAGTATACGTTTTCGGCATTCCCAGACCAGCAGGAAGACAATTACTCATAGCTCCAACACGAAGCATATTGTCGAATGTAAACCTATAGATATATTTCCGGAACCAGTATATCCCTAGGAATCTAGCGAACTCAATTTGATCGACATGTCGCTTTTCCAGTGCTCTGTCGAACCGATAGACGTGTGTCGGTTCAAGTATGCGTGTGCAGCAAAGGGTTACAAACAGTGCAGTTCTCCATGAAGACAGTACTGTGTTGCCTGGATTGTAGGTCGCTATTTCATTTACAGGTTCTCGTATACCAGCAGTTTTAGTGAGTTCATTTGAACCGTAAGTCGTACTCAATTGTAAGTTGCAATTCAGATGGAATGCGGCTAGTTCTCCCAACTCTGGCTGATTTCACTGTCAAAATCGTTTCTATGGTGACACAAAACTATCATGGACGCGGTGACGATGTTGCAACGTTGAACGCGAAGTATGCACAGCAGCTGCAGCGCCCCTTCTTTTGGTTTTGGGATATATTTTAGAAAGGTGTGACTCATATTAGGAGAATACGACATGTACTGATAATTGGTTCAAAACTGAGCAAGGAGAGGCACCCTGGCGGAGCCAAGAGGCAAGAGGACATTTCTGGGGTGGAAAGGAGTGACTGTGGATGCATAGGTACAAGAGAGCGCATGTGGGGGGGGGGGGGAGGGGGTGTATAATTATCACCATTCGTTGTCAATTTGTGTTGACCTTCAGACTTGAGAGCTCTACAGTTGAGGGTAGAGCAAAGTGGGTTTGTATTGAAGGGACTACTACGTTAGTATATGTACACCAACCTCTGTCCATTTGTGAATGCATTTTACGTGTCTTTGTGTGTGTGTGTGTGTGTGTGTGTGTGTGTGTGTGTTTGTGTATGTGTGGTGGCATGCACAAACCGTGACATGGGATCCTTGCAGAGTGGAACAACCCGGCAGCGGAGGCGCCACCCGTACAGACTATCGCCATGGACAGGTACTCGGTAGCATTCTCTGACGTCGGGAACCTGACGCACCTAGACCTGAGCTTCAGTCGTGCGACGGGTATTGCCAGTAGCCAGTACTCTGTCCTACCACGATGCGTCCGCGTGTACATTTGCTATGCACACAATCTCCCAGCTTGCGATCCGAATGAGCAGCACCAGCGACGTGTCAACAAGCTCGTCGATGCGCTTGAGCAGGCCGGAGTCTCTGCCGATCTACCCTGCTTCGACACGAACCAGGTCATGGCCGATGTCCAAGGCTGGTTTCTGGAGCACACACAGTCAGCTGTTGATGCTGTTCTCGTGGTGGGCTCTGCCAAACTGGTCAAGATGTGGCGACAGGTGGGCAGCCAACATCCCACAGCAATAGATGATGCGTCACCACAACTGGCGTTTTACGAGAGAAACTTTGTAAAGAAGTTGACTTCAGACCCGGAAGGTCACGGCATCCCGGTGATTCCAGTTCTCTTGGAGAGGAGCTCATCGAATGACATTGTAGTTGACTTCATGGAAAGGAAAGTGTCGACGTCAGTGAGACCCTTGCGTTGCTATGAGGCATGCGGTCGCACAGAGTTGCAAAAGTATATGAAAGACCTGACACAGAAAATAGTTGCTGGAGGATCTGCCAATGAGTGCAATGTGACGCTGGAATTGTCGGACTCGGACCATTCCGATTCAGAATGCTTGCAGGCCTCTTGTGAAGATGCTCAGCTGGAGGCAGTCGAAGAGGTGGTCGATCAACTGTCTCAGAACCGGTCAAGGTCATCAAGCAGAGTGTTGAGTAGACGCAGTTTGGTGCTGGATGCAGAGCAGCCAAGCCAGCTAGCGGCACCGGATGCCTCATCAACAACACAGAGCACATCACGCACTTCCAGCATCCATGAAGATGATGTGCTGTCTCAAGATACCCATCACATCAGCAGCGCTGTACTTGATGATAATGGATCAGGGCCACACAATGGCATAGAGATGATGGCAACTGCAGTGACAGCTGCAAGAATCACCGGCGATGACACAGCAGCAACAACAGTAGCAGAAGCAACATCAGCAACAACAGCAGCAGCAACAGCAGCAGCTCACTATGAAGACACTCTCAGCAATGGTGAGCATTACACCATTCACCAGTATCCGAGTCAAGCCGACAGCCCGTCATTCACCTCCGCACAGCAGCATGGGTATGCGGCGAATTCCTATCCGAACGAGTGTGCCGTCCACATAACTGCAGAACATGCGTCCACTGAGCAGAGCACAGACAGTGGTGATGCGTGTACTACGGATAGAGATCACTGTACAACACACGCACCCAATGCATGGCCAAATGCCACAAAATATGATGATGGATGCGGCGATTGTGATGATACCGATGACGAGGGCAGAGAGCTGCAACGGAAAGTGCGCGCCGCCCTTGCGGACTATGAGCATGATAGCGGTGCAGCTGGTGATTCAGCGGAGGGTCATCACAATGCTCTTGAAATTCACATTCCCATGGAAGATGATCTCTGTGACTGTGTATCTGGATACATGCCTACAACGATCGACCAGCCCGTGCTGCCTGCCGAGCTGCAAGCAAGTGCTGCGGTGCCTCCCTGTTCAGATGAACGACAACGCCATGGTCATCAAACGGACATATTGTGCAGGCATGCTCCTGACGTAAGAGGTGAGGCAGCGCTGAATCCCAGCATGGATGTCCACGAGCAAGCACAACCAAGCGCCGTGCAGAAATCACCACAGCTCCGTTATGGACATGCGTACGCTCCCCGCCATGGTTCGGAGGCGGCATCATCAGCGGCCACAGTACCAAGTCACTCACCAACTGAGCATGCCCAAGATGGCCGAGCTAGCCAGCCAGTGCAAGTCATGAAGCCGGCATACCTTGGCTGGCTCAGCTCCAGTACTGGCATATCAGATAGCTGAGCAACGGGATGGCACACCCCACCTCCACACTCCATTATTCACCCCAGTGCCTGGAGATATGTGGATTTTGTAGAAAAAAAAGAAAAGAAAAAAAGAGATACAGCACTAGCCGTACTTGGAGTACTAGCCTGTAGTTCTCCAAAGCCGCTACTGAAGTACTTTTGACCCAGGCTTGAATGTACCCGCATGTAGATCTACAGCGTACTCAACCGGCTGCCCGGTGTATGACAATTACCACTTGGTAAACAGATTGAACCAATACTTATTAGTACTGAGAACATGAGAGAATGTATACTACATTAAATAAGGGATTTGCTCAAATCTGCAAGTTGCTATGCGGCTCCATTTTGAATTTACGAAATCCGAAATCTTGCTTGGATTGAAAAAAATATTTAAAAAACAAAGAATACTTAAAGTATATTCCAGGGAGCGCCGTCTCTGCAATATAATCCACACGGTCAGCTTTCTAGAAATCATGCTCAGTTGCCTTTCTATTTGCCCATTTACCTATTTTGTTATCTGGAGTCACTTACTAGTAGCCAACAAGCTTCTACTATCATGCTAAGGCACGCCTATCCCTTACCCACCTCATCACATCCCTACCGCACAGGTACATGTGGCGTGCCTAGTATTTGATATTCCGATGCTGAGCAGCTCACTCTGATTGTTCTGGCTGATTGGTTTGTCTGGTTGAAAACTGTCCATCAAGGAGGAAAGAAGACCATCTCTCTCAGCGTGTGGGGTGTGAAGGTGTCAACGAAAACAAGGCTCAACCTAGTAATCTTGTAGGAGTCTTGCATAATATTATGGCAGTTTATATGATGACAACCAGGGAGTACTGTAAAAATGAGGTATTTGACTGTTTCCTGGTGATAGCCGATGTCTTCTGAAAATGTGAAATTTCATTGCAGAATCACAATTTGCAACGGGCAAGAAGTGCCCTCGAAAGTCAAGTCATAGCTACATGTTACAAGATAAAAGTAAAGTGGTGCATGTATTGCATGTAACACAGGCAAAACACTTGGTCCCCCCCCCCCCCCCCATTTCCCACTTTCAGCACACAGAGCAATGCTGTTCAACTCTACGAGTGACTTCCAGTTGGATGTACAGTGCAATTTTATGCAATCAGGCATGTTAATAAATAACTGCAAGGTACAACAGAATGTTGGACGGACAAAAGGTAAAATATTCTATAAAAATCTTTAAACTATCACTTTCAAGGAAGCACAGGGCCTTAGTAAACCTAGTAAATAATAACTACACTGTACACTGTTCTTCGAAGTACCAGCACCTCAGTCTAGCATTAGATGTTGACGTATTCATTTATTCATAGTGGCAGACCAATGTGACGTCGGAGCGAACTGAAAGCAAGCCAGCAGTACCAAACTGTACAGTACTAGGGAGGCGTAATGTATCCACGCAGGAAAGCACACACCACCGTCATTCCCTGGCCAACAGCAATATGCAGTGCAGCCCAAAACTGCCCGCACTCTGTAGCTAGAGTTTGCTTATCCAACGCTCTGAGCCGTCATCAGCCACCTGACTGGGTGCGATGTCGCCCTGCTGCTGCAGTTTCAGCAGGTGATTCATCACATTCTTCTCCGCCGCTCTGTACAGACTCTCCGGCGTAGTCGTGTACACTACCTTGACGATGTCCATTGCCGTCCAGGGCCGTGCCTCGCTACGGACGCACGCCAGGATCTGCTCCTCGCGCTGATTACGATGAGCAATGTACTGCTCCAGTAGCGGCATGCTCTCCTCAATGACCGGGCCATGGCCTGGGTAGATGCGACCAGGCTTCAGCTCCACCAGTTTAGCAAGAGACTTCATGTAATCGTACAGGTTCTCAAACACGGCAGTGCTGCCGCCTAGAACACAGTCGCCGGAGAAGACAGCATTCTCCTGCTCCAGGTACAGAGCAACATGGTCGGTTGTGTGCCCGGGTGTGTGTATCACACGCAGCGATGTCTCGCCGTCGTCCAGGTTGAATGTGTCCGTGTCGCGAAGCGTTTCCACGGGTACTAGCTGTGATGTTTCGCCACTGGTGCTGGTGATTGGCCGGTCGTGATCTGGTGCAGGCATCTTCCAAAAGGACACATTCGGCTGCAGTCTACTAACATCGGCTACGCCACCGACATGATCATGATGCCAATGAGTGAGTACAACGTGTTTGATTTCACATCCATCCATGGATTTTCTCAGCAGGGCTGGATAGTCTGCTTTCCCCTCCCCAGTATCAATGAGAAGGCGCTGTTTTCCTTTGCCAACTAAGTAAGTATTCGTTCCCTGCAGCGTCATTGGGCCTGGGTTCAGTCCGAGGACGCGAACAACACGAGACGATAGTCTCTCCAAATTGGGCAAAGCTGCCAATGCCATTGCTGATGGCCTAGAAACTGGAGGCTGATTTACTGATGGTAGACCGTGATCGCCAGGTACTAGGTGTGTCTATACCACCATGTACATGTACTAACAATTATTGTAATACTAGTAATTGATTTGTTAGACAGATCGAACTGCAAAATATTTCCCAGTGCTTTCAGAATGGTAAACTCCAATAAAAATAATACACGGGAAGAAACCCAAAGCAATACCTGCAGGGAAGATAGATCCAGATAACAGAACCTCACAGGTACTAGGTGAAGACGTCGAGAAGATAACTCTAAAACTAGCTCTACAAGATTTGACATGGACAGTGTAGTGCTCTTCAAAAGTAACATTAGTTCGAAAGTAGTTGCATCCTCGATGATAAAAAAAATCTGGGCCAGCGCCCGCGAGGCCGAGGTGCTTTGGCAGCGCAAGCTGTCAACGTGAAAATCGCGGAAGTCTCCAAAAAGAATGTGGACTCGACTGGCGCCATGGCATGCGAAAATTGCGGGGTGAAATCAAGGAGATCGCGGCAAAAATGGGGCAAATTGAGGAGAAACCTAAACATTTGTGGAACTCCTCACACCCGACGGCCGTGCATGCTGGTTTTCGGAACCCTCACTGCACTGAGCTGCAGGGGCTCCGGGACTCCTTGCTCCACAGTGACATGATTGTACAGCAACTAATGAGTTACTTTTAAAATAGTCTTTCACAGTTCCAAAAGGCAATGCCCCAATCGTGGATGTCCGGGAATATCGTGGTGAATTAGGTCAAACCCGGTGTTTTAATACAAAACAAGTGAAAGTCACGGATTTTGGCACGGCCATGGGATTGTGATCTTCCGCGGAGACAAGGCAAGGCCAGGGACCGTGTACCAGGCGTTAGTACAGGTACAATGTAGAACATAATGCGCCCTTTATTGATTGTGTACCGGTATACAGCGTATACAGTAAAACCTGTAACTAAAGACCACCGTGACTAGCGACCAGCCTGGAACTAAAGGCCACTTCGCCAGGCAAGGACGGTCTCACATTCATTATGGTTGTGCGGTGCAAACCTCTAACTAAAGACCACCTGCCACTAAAGACCGCTTTCTCTGGCCCCAAGGGTTGGTCGTTAGTCGCAGGTTTCACTGTACTCGTACCCGGTAGACTCTACGGTACGAGTGAGTATTCACTGACTATTCACTGACTATTCACTGACTATTCACTGACTATTCAGTATTCACTGTGTCAAAGTATGCAAAAATCACAGTATGCCTACTGTATGCTGTACGCTCAAACGTCCCTGAATCCGGGCACCTTGGGACCGGGCACTGCCCGTATCTCAGATTGTCCCGTATCTGGGGACCACTATTTTACCATGTACCACATTTGTTGCTGCTGAGGCTTGCCACACTCGTCCGACCTTGGGTGTCGGGATCATGGACTGGCAACCGCATCAAGGATGGATAGGACAAGGGGTAACACTAGATAAGAAGATAATAAACGGATGGAGAGCCAAGCTAGTACCGGTAGTTCTAAAAAAACTTTTAGGATCAAAGGTTTCCATAACATGTCGTGTTATCTGCAATTAGCCCAGCCCTAACAGTTACGAGTCAGAACATGCAACAGCACAAGAAGGCTGAAGAAGCATATTTCTATTCTCTCCAGTGAACCAGCGCTGGAGAGCTAGTCTTCACAATTGTCTTCACAATTACCGTAGTAATAAATCCAGCAGACTATAGACGGGATAAGACGAAAATAAAGCATACCGGTACTTAAAATAATGGGACCAAGCCATGAATATTACAGTGGCCGACCCGAAGCACACCGGCCTGATAGCAATAGTCATCTTCAGGATAATTTAGCCAGAAGGCAAACGTCCATGGATTGATGTGCTGGGAAGCAGTACAA
The DNA here is from genome assembly GCF_964019385.1 of Sycon ciliatum. Taxonomy (NCBI): domain Eukaryota; kingdom Metazoa; phylum Porifera; class Calcarea; order Leucosolenida; family Sycettidae; genus Sycon; species Sycon ciliatum. Next base: position 10,832,305 of record NC_088644.1, read on the forward strand.
TACTCTGGTTGCGCTGGTCATCGGCAGCTGCGGCCCGGTATAAGCCCATTGCGCATTGCCAAATATGGGAGGTATGAGTAATCCACGTGAGTGCGCTGGGATCAACAATGCACTGTCATGTTCAACACCTCAGACGACCATGCCCATGTCCAGGTACTCGTACTACTTTATAGGTGGCTGTGTGGGGTGTCGGCGGTACAAATTACATCATTGCACAATGGGCTTGTTGGGCACGGTTCTCACTGGCACACCGTGAGACGGTATGTCACCCAGTGGACAGGAAGCAAGCGACACCAGTCCACGGATAACAAGCACGAGAAAAGATCCCCAGCTCCCTCTCAAGACGTGGCAGTGTAAATTTAGCCATGAAATGCTGACTGACGGATGTGGTAGACACACCAATGCCGGAGCAATAGTCTGTGTACCAGTTTCATAGCTCTGCATACGTCAGGAAACTCAGCACAAGATACTAACACCAGCATGAGCCGCCAACTCCAGCATTCGGTTCCTTCCGCAGAGACCTCACTACAACAGATCAGCACCACAAAAACCGTCCAGGGCATCGCAAAATGCAGCAGCAAGACTTGTAGGATAGAGGTGCACACATCATCTCGCTGTATCTTCCACGACGCGGCACACGTCTAGCATGCAGAAGCGCGAGCGGCAGTTTGGACACGGAGCGGATGAAGACAGCCAAGTCTCCGGACGGTGCTGGTCCTGTCGGCTGGCAAACCAGCGTGCCATACAGCTGAGACACCACTGCGGACGACAACGACAGTTGCGACAGTCACCATCCTACAGCATCAACAACAAAATTCACGGTTCACATGAGACTCGGCCGAGTTTTCCGCACCCGTAGGAACGCCACCACGCGCTATGGATCAATGCACAGATGCGGCTCCTAAAGCGGTGGGAGGTGAGTAGATCAGATCCACCACTAAGTGGTCAGCAGCGTGGTCAAAGTGGTCAGCATCACAATGTCGACAAATACCAAGTTGCCGAGTTGACCGATAACTCACACTATAAAACTTGCTTCACTCAGAAAGCAGAACAGCCCACAAGGTGAGAGTCCATACATCTCAACTAGGCTCCCAGTATGATCAATGAAAACAAAGACCCTTTCGGGAAATCAAAAGAAAATTAAAGATATCCAAAAACGAGCTGTGCTGTCATTCTACCACACCCACCCACAGCCACACCCACACGGTGACACCCACACATTCCAACAAAGTCCAATATGAGTTATTAAACCACTCACTATGTTTTCCTTTGACAGTCACAAGAAAACATTCTAGTGAACACATACTGGGAGTGTTAGAATGAGAGCACAGCTCAGTTTATTGATAGCTATAATAAAAACAACTTTGAAGTACTATATATCTCCACCCCGTTCAGTCAAAGGAAAATGATGGAAATACTCTGCTCAATACCGCACTGTGGCATGTGGCATGCAGTGCCAGCCTAGCTTTCTCACTCACCTCATCAGCCGCACACAACTTCACAAGCTTAGCATCCGGCCTAGCAACCATACAGCCCAGGCATGAGTCAAGCTCCTAATGATAACGTAAACACAGAAAATATACACAGTCATATTGAAGTGGGCAAAGACAAAAAGCGCGACAAGAGTGAGTGAGTGAGTGTGTGTGTGCGCGCGCGTGTGCGTGTGCGTGTGCGTGTGTGTGTGTGTGTGTGTGTGTGTGTGTGTGTGTGTGTGTGAGAGAGAGAGAGAGAGAGAGAGAGAGAGAGAGAGAGAGAGAGAGAGAGAGAGAGAGAGAGACACACACACACACACACACACAGACAGAGAGACTGACAGAAAGGCAGTGACAACAAGAGACAGAGAGAGACAGACAAAGACAAAATGGAACGAAAACGACAGAATGCAACAAAGTTTCTACAGCCAGGCTCTCTCTCTCCATCATCCAAGGGCACACACTTTCGTACATGCACACACCTATATGTATACAGTGATCACTAGTACATATACTCACCGTATTCGGATCCAGTCGGTAGATATTGTTACGGTCTGCCTGCTCGATGAATGCTGCCACAAACTGCTCACCCACAGTTTGTTGCACAGTAACTCCACGGACATTGACAACATGTACAAACGGCAAGCGACTTCGGAAATCTCGATATTCCAGTCCAGGCACATGGATCACTACAGAACACACACACACACACACACACACACACACACACACACACACACACACACACACACACACACACACACACAGACGTACGTTCAAAGGGGGAAAACTACAGAAGGGAGAACCAGCTGGGCAACGCATAGCAATTATTCATTCTTCCAGCAGGCGCAAGCGCGACACACTTCCCAGATGTGCGTAACCTGCCACGCAAAAAGAATGCATACTGCTGCATGAAAATATTACCACTTAGTACGCAATGACTTTCTGTTTCTACAGAAGCAAAGCAAGACAGCATGTATATCCTACTTACTGAAGTCTCCTACTGCAGTATTCGCGCTGGTCACCTAATCAACACACACACGCACACGCACGCACCCACCCATCCACACACATCCACACACACATACACACCCATACACACACACACACACACACACAAAAGGAAAAAAAAATGATGCAGCTTGTGCGAACACAATGAACAGGACCAGTAAACTGGGAAGGCAACAGCACTTGCGTGTGGTGAGAAGAGAAGTGAGTCTTAGCAGTGGCAGCACACAGCACATACTTCGAAGTAGGCCACGGGTCAATGACAATATTACAGAAAATTTCAAACTTCTGGTCCATCGATTGATCGATTGATCAATTGAGAGAGAGAGAGAGAGAGAGAGAGAGAGGGCGAGAGAGAGAGAGAGAGAGAGAGAGAGAGAGAGAGAGAGAGAGAGAGAGAGAGAGAGAGAGAGAGAGAGAGAGAGAGAGAGAGAGGTAGAGACGCCTGTTACCTATACAAAAAAGGTGTGAACGTTATTCCGTAAACCAATCAGTCGTCAAAATACGTCCATGGCAGCAAGCGCTCTTTACAAGTTTATTTTCATGCAATCACAGTCATAGCTAGACACCTCCGCATCCGACTCCTTAGCACCAAAACTAATGTAGTACGTGCATGGGCACTATTTACCTTGATTGAGAGTCGTTGCACTGATTGCAGCACATCAGCCTGTGCATTGGAAATAAGAGCACTGTTCTGTAGCCTGCACAGGAACACAATAGGGCACACACACACACATACGCACAAACATACATACAATCACACACATACATGCACATGTGCACACATGCACACGTGCACACACACACACACACACACACACGCACACACAAACACAAACAGTTCCAGGTAATATGATATGAAAGCAACCTACCGGCCAGGTATTCCAGGTATTGGACGGGTCGGGTTTAAGAAACAGGCATGTAGCTACACACAGAAAATAGCGTAAATAAGAAATGAAACAAAATGGTTTCGACAACAGCGTGACCTCCGCATAAGTCAAGAATAAGTATTCGTTAATGTGGCAATTATTTCCTTGGAAATGGAATAATATGGAGCAAAAAAGTATCCACGCAAGCAAAAAAAACCTCTGACTCACGCCAAGACAGTCTCGGATAGCTTGGAGACATGAACAGTGAATATGCCAACTTTGATCAGCCATGATTCTGTAACAATCACCCGACCACTGGTAGGACCTGCACAACAACAACACCAGCAGTCAGCACAACAGTAGCAGCAGCAGCAGCAGCAGCAGCAGCAGCAGCAGCAGCAGCAATGCCAATGTACCGGTAAGTGGTGAACAACAAACCAACAAAGCCAGGTTTAAACAAAAGACTGCGCGCGATGGCACAGCCAGCGATGAACACCGGCAATGTGTGTTTGACACCAGGGTGAGTCCTGTTGCATAGAAGACATGTGCACAGTTGGTGTCAAGGAATAATGATCCTCGGTGGTTGCTGCATGCACAGTCGTTTGCTTGATCAGTTTTATATCTGTGCATCAAAGTAGCTGTAATACTGACAGGGCACAGGACAGTGCAGCACAGGAAACTCCTGCACATTGCACACTGTAGTACTGAACGACATGACTGTGTTCTATTTATTCATGAGTTCAAAATCAAGCAAGTACATGAACAAGCGGCGAGGAGACAACAATTATAATTTATAATTTCAAGATAAGTCGAATTCTACCCGTCCATCTCCGAGGAACTGCTGAAAAGTGCCCTGGAGCATGCAAGTAGTAATGCTCCCACCCGAAAGAGCAACGTCGATATCGTGATGCACGCCAGAAAATCACTGCTTTTCGCGGGTGGTCGAGCATGGATGAAAAAGGACAAAGACGAGATTTTTGATGTTACCATGGGATCGCATGATGGGGCGGAAGCCTGCGAGTTGGTTGGCGCTTTCATCCTCAGTAAGCTAGTGCCGATCTTCGGGAAAGAAAACGTGGGTCTCTACAGGGATGATGGCTTGGCCATATAATGGCCACCGCGCGGACCGGGTCCGGGGGGGGGGGGGGGGGGGGCGTAGTGGAAAGATGACAAGGCTATAGTGGAGTTTCAAAGTTCTCAAAAAAGTAACAACATTGCTTCCACTTGTTGATACCGGTAAACACATATCAATTCAACTGGTCCCCCTCTCAGACACACACACTCAGACACACACACACACACACACACACACACATACACACACACACACACACACACACACGCCTCACCTCACCTCACCTCAGACCTGCCAATCGCGGAATCGCGGAAGCGATGATAGTGAACAGCTATGTTAGACATAGCAACTTGTACTGGGATTACACCATTCAACAGCTTGCAAGGCTGATGAATTGACCACCACTATGTTTAGCCTGGTATCCACCACACAGCTGATTGAAGTGACTTTTTCTGGCCAGTGAATCCCTATTTTTCATTTTTCCCTTTTTTTTCTACACACACACCACACCACATACTCCGGCATACACTGGCTGTTGGTAACCACCCAGGAGAATGAAAGAAAAGTCAGGAAGAGTTCGAGAAAGAGAAGAAAGACGTGTGCGACCATAATCGTCGGGAATTGAACCCGCAACCTCTCGATTGGAAATCGACTGCACATACCACTGCACCATATGGGACACACACACACACACACACGCTTCTTTGAAGTACACGTAAGCGCACACCACGAACACAAATTGACATACACACACCCAGTAGTGGCACTGCATGGCAGAATTCTAAAAACTGCAATGGTTGCCCAATACTGAATCGGACAATAATCATGTGGGTCTTACCCGTAGTAAACTTGTCAATACGACGGAACTCCGTGTTGATGTTACCAGCAACAAATCTAAACATCAATAGCAATACAAAGTAGAGCAATGAGCAAAGTGTCCAGCCTTCAGTCACAAGCCTCACAGAAATTCCTGCACAGAAAGACCTTGCACTCATACTTAGTGTACAAGTTCAGCACTGCGCACAATTATGAATACATCCCAAAAATCAAACTACAATAACTCAAAAACCAACAGCTTGATGCAATGCTAAGCAATGCTACACAACACACCTGCTAAAGTGCACTTATACTTACACCCGGAGTTCAAAAATACCCCCCCCCCCCCCCCACCCCCCACCCACACACACACAAACCCAACTACAGTAAAACCTGTAAGCCCATGGTAAAAATTATCTTTGATTCTCAAGTACGCGCGCACCGATTTTTGCCGGCGCACCGACGATTTTTTTAAATTCTATGCATGCATATGCGCGCATGAAAACGGTCAATGCGAAAGGCATGAATCAGGGAGTAGTAAAATACCGGTATTTTTCTACTCCCTGGCCTGAATATGAGCCGTCAGATGCGAAAAGGGTGCTTATGGCAGCACAGAGCAAATAGAGTAAAGTGCGTCAGAGTGACAGGCTGTCAAGTACCTGTCACATGCATGAGTCAATCTTGATGTGACGTCATTTTTTCGATCGT